>NC_083228.1:137411172-137698672 GCF_032191835.1 Heteronotia binoei | reverse complement strand
CTTCATCATTATCTATCCATTATGTTCTTCTTCTTCTTCTTCTTCTTCTTCTTCTTCTTCTTCTTCTTCTTCTTCTTCTTCTTCTTCTTCTTCATCAACAACAACAACTATCAATCTATCTTCTTCATCATTATCTGTGTTCATCATTATCTATCTATCTATCTATCTATCTATCTGTCTGTCTGTCTGTCTGTCCCTCTATACCTCCCTCCCTCCCTCCCTCCCTCCCTCCATCCATCCATCCATCCATCTTCTTCATCATTATATATCCATTATGTTCTTCTTCTTCATCATCATCAACAACAACAACTATCAATCTATCTTCTTCATCATTATCTGTGTTCATCATTATCTATCTATCTATCTATCTATCTATCTATCTATCTATCTATCTATCTATCTATCTGTCTGTCTGTCTGTCTGTCTGTCTGTCTGTCTGTCTGTCTGTCTGTCTGTCTGTCTGTCTGTCTGTCTGTCTGTCTGTCTGTCTGTCTGTCCGTCCGTCCGGCTATCTAAGAAACAATACAACAGTTATGTCAAATTTATGTATAAGTTTCTATGAAAGGTTTCCAAATATCTAAAAATATCAAAGTGCAATAGCCTTCTAGATGCCATATGTTCAAATATTGGTAAAGCAGTAAAGTCCTCAATCCACTGATTTACAGGAGGGGACCACTTATCTTTCCGATGCTGTCATACAAGTCTTTTTGAAAACTGGTTCTTTACTTGATATTCTTCATATAGTCAACTATGCAGTGATCTGTGGGTTCAGACTATGGGATCATTCTCTAGTTTTTTAGAAAGGATTAGCCATTCTGATTCTTTATCTCAAGGAGACTGGGGGTGGATTCCTTTCCTGGTTAGTTTCTATATGATCATCCCACAAATGCCCAGATCAAATGAAAGAAAGACACCTTTGGCACACCTGCTACAGAGAAGAGGTGATAAGCTGTTGGACTTTACCACAGGACCACTCAAAGAACATCAACTGTGGCTAGGCAACCTATTCTTTCCATAGTCTCTACATAGTCTAGCATGGAGGTGACTGGTAACTAGTTAGTTAATGACATAACAGATTGAGGCTGCTTTAGGAAAGCAGGGGTCCCAACCCCCTGGTCTGTGGACCGGTACTGGTCCGTGGCCTGTTAGCAATCAGGCCGTTGAGTTGTATAATTATTTCACTATATATAAAATGTAGTAGTAGCAATAATAATAAGATGACAACATTGCATTTATATCCCATCCTATGCTGTGAATCTCAGAGTCCCAGAGCGGTCACAACCTCCTTTACCTTCCCCCCGCCCCCACAACAGACACCCTTTGTAGGTGGGGCAGAGAGAGCTCTCCCAGAAGCTGCCCTTTCAAGGACAACTCTGTGAGAGCTATGACTGAACCAAGGCCATTCCAGCAGCTGCAAGTGGAGGAGTGGGGAATCAAACCAGGTTATCCCAGATAAGTGTCCCCACACTTAACCACCACACCAAACTAATAGAAAGAAAGTGCACAATTGTATCGTTCCGAAACCTCCCCCTCCACCAGATTCATGGAAAAAACTATCTTCTACAAAACTGGTCCCTGGTGCCAAAAAGGTTGTGGACCACTGCTGTAAAGAACTAAGTAAAGAACTACTATTCCAAGAGTAGAAGAGCAAGGAGCTGCGAAGGAAATTGGAGGGACCCGCGAGTCAAATTCGGCCACACAACAGCTGGTGGGGAATTGATCGCTTGATCTGACAAAACCAGAAGTCCAGGGGCGGAGCAACTGCTAATTAGGTATTGGTCCCAGGATGCTGGTCTTGGGAATGGTGCTGAAACATTGCTCTTTCCACCACAGTTTGAGACATCTGAATGTGTGCCTGAGCCAGGGGCTAAATCCTACAAAGAACAGCAAAGTAGCCGATCTGCGGGTTACTGTAAGGTGATGTACAGAGGTGGAGAAAGGTGAGAGAAGTAGAAATGAGCGTCGTCGATGCGGTAGTCAGTGCTGGAAGAGTAAGAGTGGGATGGAGTCGAGCTTCCCACTTTCACAGTGGCAGTCCCCGAGATGTTGACATCTGGGAGTTAGTGATGGGGGAGGAGAAAGCAATATAGTCATTAAGACAATGATCGCCTACCCGATGGAAATATTCTTTCTCCATTTCCTGTTTGCTCTCCTTCAGCTGTGTGAGCTCACATCTTCTGGAGATAAGGAGTCTTAGACATTTGACCCGGAATGCTAACAGAAGGAGCAGATGGTTGGATGCTCACCCACAAAGACAGTTGTATACCCCATTGTTCTCACTAGTGTATGGCGGAGCTCATCTTTATTTGGGGGGGTTTGTTGCCGATATTGCAATACATGGTACTCATTCAGAAATGTCAGGGTGCAAATCACAGCAGCCTGGTTGTTAATTTGTGTAGAAAGCTGTGAGTGTGTAGGATTGCCAATCCTCAACTGGGGGCAGGGTATCTCCTGGTTTGCCAGGAGAGCCAGTTTGGTGTAGTGGTTAAGTGTGTGGACTCTTATCTGGGAGAACCGGGTTTGATTCCCCGCTCCTCCACTTGCACCTGCTGGCATGGCCTTAGGTCAGCCATAGCTCTGGCAGAGGTTGTCCTTGAAAGGGCAGCTTCTGGGAGAGCCCTCTCCAGCCCCACCTGCCTCACAGGGTGTCTGTTGTGGGGGAGGAAGGGAAAGGAGATTGTGAGCCTCTCTGAGACTCTTTGGAGTGGAGAGCGGGATATAAATCCAATATCTTCATCTACCTCACAGGGTGTCTGTTGTGGGGGAGGAAGGGAAAGGAGATTGTGAGCCGCTCTGAGACTCTTCGGAGTGGAGGGCGGGATAGAAATCCAATATCTTCTTCTTCTTCTTCTGGTTTGGAGGCCTTCCCCCCCCCCTTCAGGGTTGTCAACAAGTGTGCGTGTGTGTGTGGGGGGATGTCCACTGGACACTCTGTTATACCCTATGGGAACTGTCCCTATAGGATAAAATGGAGAATCCATCTGTGGGTATCTGGGGGGCTGTTTTTTGAAGCAGAGGCACCAATTTTTCAGCACAGCGTCTGGTGCCTCTCCTCAAACTCCCCCCACTTAAGTTTCAAAAAGCTCAAACCAGGGGGTTCAGTTCTATGACCCCCCCCCCCAAAGAAGGTGCCCTATCCATTATTTCCAAATGGAGGGAAGGCATTCAAAAAGGGTGCAGCCCCTTTAAATGTGATGGCCAGAACTCCCCGTGGAGTTCAATCATGCCGGTCACAATCCTGCTCCTGGCTCCACCCCCAAAGTCCCCAGATATTTCCTGAGCTGGACTTGGCAACCCTATCTGGGGGGGGGGGGGGAAGTTGCCAGTAGGATTCCCATCTGTGCGTTTAGAGTGGGAGACCTCCAGCCAATCATAGCTCTTGCCTGCTGATGCTCACAGCTGATTGGCAGGTGGAACCTGGGGCCAAAGGGAGGGCACAATTACTTTGGAAAGAAACATGAGAAAGAAATATAAGACCTCATCTACTTCCAGGAAATTCTGACCATAGAGTTTCTGATGACTCATTGAGTTACCCCAAAATGATAAGGGTAACTCTAGCAATCACCAACTCTATGATACTCTTATCACTGCCTGGCAATGCAGTTCATTTGCTGTCTCCTTGGTTCCAAAGTCTTTCCAAGATGCTGGTTTTTACAATTTGGAACTTACATCCTTGTAGTCAGGGCTTCTTTTGTAGCGGGAACTCCTTTGCATATTAAGCCACAACCCCTGATGTAGCCAATCCTCCTAGAGCTTACAGTAGGCCCTGTACTAAGAGACCTGTAAGTTCCAGGAGGCTACATCAGAGGCGTGTGGCCTAATATGCAAAGGAGTTCCTGCTACAAAAAAGGCCCTGCTTGTAGTAGTGCCTCTCTTAGTATAAACCAGGGGTGGCTAAACTTGCCTAACGTAAGAGCCACACAGAATAAATGTCCGATGTTTGAGAGCCGCAAGACGTGAACATCAGATGTTTGAGAGCCGCAAGAAAGGAAGGGAGGCAGGCAAATAGCTGGGGGGGGGAGGGAGGGAGAGGTGGAAAGAAAGCAACTTTAACTTGAAATGCATTCTCCAAGCCGCCGGCTGGCTTGGCTCAGAGAAGTGATTCGAAGAGAGAAATGCCTTTTCCAAGACAGCCAACGGGTGGTGGGAGCTTCAAGAGCCACACAACAAATGTGAAAGAGCCACATACGGCTCCCGAGCCACAGTTTGACCACCCCTGGTATAAAACCACATCCCTGCTTAGTTCCTTGGAGGAACTGCATTTACTTGTGCTCTTTGTCTGACAGCCCTCCTCTGCTGGGCTGAATGCATTTCCTGCCTTTATCTTGTGGCGTGGGCTTCCTATAGAACTGAGGGCCCTCTGACGCTCCTCCCTTAGACCGCATAAGACAGCCTTGTCTCAGGTTGCATTTGCCTTACGAGCTACGATGCCATTTTTGTGATCCGCAGTCTATGATGCATAATTGTGGTGGCATAATTTTTTTTAGTGCCCTTAGTTTCTGTGGTTCTAAGATATTTTAATGAATGGCTTTGTTAGCTGGCTTCAGACGGTAGAGAGATGGCATGTGTTTTTTACAAATACAAGTTTTGATGGAGAACTGACCGGGACAAATTGGAACAGTAACGTGGTATGGGATTTATAATGTACGCATGTGGCATGTTCCGCTACAACAGACCTGTGGGTTTCCCTTGTACTGCTTTGTGGTTTAGGAAGACGTTCTATGTCACTTAGAAGTCTATATAGAGTGGCCTCCGTGGTGCAGAGTGGTAAAGCTGCCGTACTGCAGTCCTAAGCTCTGCTCACAACCTGAATTCGATCCCGGTGGAAGCTGAGTTCAGGTAGCCGGCTTGAGGTTGACTCAGACTTCCATCCTTTTGAGGTCGGTCAAATGAGTACCCAGCATGCTGGGGGGAAAGTGTAGATGACTGGGGAAGGCAATGGCAAACCACCCCATAAAAAGTCTGCCATGAAAACGTTGGGGAAGCAACGTCACCCCAGAGTTGGAAATGACTGGTGCTTACACAGGAGACTACCTTTACCTGTATAGAGTGGGGCAGAATCCCCAGAACTGGGGATGAAGGCTGCACTAAGAATGTGCCAACGGGTGGTGGGAGCTGCACTAAGAATGTGCTATTCAAGTTTTTCCCAAGAAGTATCGTGAACATTGGCAAAACTTTATTTGGAGCAGATGTATACAAATCATGAGAACAAAAGCAAGAAGAATAAGAGTAAAGTGTAGGGTTGTGTGGAGCACAGAATCAGAGGAGTTTGTTTTTTAACACTTGCTTGTGCTCACCAGAAGTTGATGCAGGAAGTGAGAAGGGCAGCTCCAGGAACCATCAGATGGTAAATAGAGAGTAGCTCTAGGAGTTGTCAGAGACTCCATGGTAAAACCATAGAGGTTCTGATGATTCCTAGAGCTACCCTCATCAATTCCTGTATCAATTTCTGATGAATCTATAAGGCTGCCAATTTTTAAACGTGCTTCCAAAGGCAGATCTTTAGCCAAGGCTCAGTTAAACCTAACTGAAGGGAGAGAGATGTCCAGTTATGAGTGTTTGGGCCCTTTCCACAAGCTCTCTTTCTGGGGAGGAATGATGGGAGAAGGATGGTGGAAGCGTAGGGTGCAATATCAGAGGTGTATGATATTACTCGTCTTTCCTCTGCTCAGCACGACACTCTAGGATTAGTGGTACCATAAAGTTTTATTGTGAATCTTAGAGCATCCCCGACGTGATGCTCTAGGATTCGTGGTAACAAGCCTATGGTACCATAGATTTTTATTGTGAATCCTAGAGCATTCCTGGCATGGTGCTCTAGGATTTGTGGTAAAAATTCGATGGTACCATAGAGTTTTGCCATGAATCCTAGAGTGTCCCTGGCTTGATGTGCCCGGCACAATGACGTCACTTCTGGGTGACATCATCACACAACCCGAGGGATTCCCGCAATCCTGGAAGGAGCTTGGCAGCCCTATGGAAGCACTGGGCTTGCACAGTGAAGCTTGGTGTGAATCTGCTTGGCAATCCTCCCTGCACTCGTTCACTGTGTTTATTGCTTTGGTCTTCCAGCCCAACTCGTTTCGGGCTGGAGCTCTGAGGCAGAAGACCTGCAGGGGTCTGTTTGAGGTTCCCAATTGTTTGGTGTTCTCTAGTGACGGTCATGCTTTAGACACACCACGAGAAGTCGAAACTCACTGGAAAGGACAAGAATGCGAGGAAGAGTTGAAGGTAGCAGCAAAAGAGGAAGACCCGTCAGGATATGAAGTCAGTCAATCAGGGAAGCTGCCGGCCCTCGGTTTGAAAGATCTGATCCAGGATGTTTTGGAGGCCATGAATTCAGAGGGTTGTCATAAGTCAAACACAACATGACACCACAGAACACACACATACACTGACTTCAGGGGGAGAGATCCAAGCGGGCAGCCGTGTTGGTCTGAAGCAGTAGAACAAAGCAGGAGTCAAGTTGGACCTTCAAAACCAACAAAGTTTTGTTCAGAATGTAAACTTTCGGGTGCTCTAAGCAGACTTCATCAGACGAGGAATCAGGTACACTGAATCAGGTCCAGTGAGCAGAGCTACATAACATATAGCAAACGATAGGTATGTTCCATGTTGAAAGGTAAATTAGATAGATGGGAAAAACTTCTGAGAAAGGAATGCCCTCAATTTGGCCCAGGTTTATAACAACAGAGTGATTAACAGACAGCCTCACATTTTGACATGTTGCTGTTTTATTGGTTTCTCATGCTCATGTTACCCAGATCGAAGATGGAGAGCCAGTTTGGTGTAGTGGTGAAGTGTGCGGACTCTTATCTGGGAGAACCGGGTTTGATTCCCCACTCCTCCACTTGTACCTGCTGGAATGGCCTTGGGTTAGCCATAGCTCTGGCAGAGGTTGTCCTTGAAAGGGCAGCTGCTGTGAGAGCCCTCTCCAGCCCCCCCCCCCCATAGGGTGTCTGTTGTGGGGGAGGAAGGTAAAGGGGATTGTGAGCTGCTCTGAGACTCTTCGGAGTGGAGGGCAGGATATAAATCCAATATCTTCATCTACCTCACAGGGTGTCTGTTGTGGGGGAGGAAGGGAAAGGAGATTGTGAGCCGCTCTGAGACTCTTCGGAGTGGAGGGTGGGATATAAATCCAATACCTTCATCTACCTCACAGGGTGTCTGTTGCGGGGGAGGGAGGGAAAGGAGATTGTGAGCCACTCTGAGACTCTTCAGAGTGGAGGGTGGGATATTAATCCAATATCTTCATCTACCTCACAGGGTGTCTGTTGTGGAGGGGGGGGGGGAAGGCAAAGGTGATTGTGAGCCGCTCTGAGACTCTTCGGAGTGGAGGGCGGGATATAAATCCAATATCTTCATCTACCTCACAGGGTGTCTGCTGTGGGGGAGGAAGGTAAAGGAGATTGTGAGCCGCTCTGAGACTCTTCGGAGTGGAGGGCGGGATATAAATCCAATATCTTCATCTTCCTCACAGGGTGTCTGTCGTGGGGGAGGGAGGTAAAGGAGATTGTGAGCCACTCTGAGACTCTTCGGAGTGGAGGGCGGGATATAAATCCAATATCTTCATCTACCTCACAGGGTGTCTGTTGTGGGGGGAGGGGAAGGTAAAGGAGATTGTGAGCCGCTCTGAGACTCTTCGGAGTGGAGGGCGGGATATAAATCCAATATCTTCTTCTTATTATTCAATTTGTTATTTTTACTATGCTGTTAATTTTACTATTCTGCCACTGGATCTTAAATTTGTACCGTTTTGCATTCTAAACCACTGCCTACCAGCTATATGTAGCTCTGGCCACTGTGCCTGATTCCTCGTCTGATGAAGTGTGCTTGGAGCTCACGAAAGCTTCCGTTCCGAAGGAAACTTTGTTGGGTCTTAAAGGTGCCACTTGACTCCTACTTTGTTCAGGGGGAGAGTTTTGACTTGCTCGCTTCGTTTGCTGGTATAACCATTCTATATTTGTCAGAGGTGGGCGTGACCGAGGGTTGCCACTCTAGGTTGGGAAATACCTGCAGATTTTTGGGAGTGGAGTCTCGAGAGGGGTGGGGTTTGGGGAGGGGAGGGACTTCCATTGGGACACGATGCCATAGAGACTTCCTTCCAGAGCAGCCATTTTCTCTGGGCGAACTGATCTCTGTTGCCTAGAGAACAATTGTAATCCCAAGAGATCTCCAGGTGCCACATGGAGGCTGGCAACCCTAGCGTGAGCTGATAGTTGTTGGTGTCCTGCCGGGTTCAAGAAAGAGTCAGAAAGGCAGGAATTCAGGCACTGATCCCCTGAATTGGTCTAACTTTGCCCTCTGCCAGACAAAGGGGCTGTGGAGAAATTCTGACCTTGCTCAGAGATGTCAAGTTGTGGGGGGGCATGATTGCTCTGCGTCTTTAACCAGTTGGAGGGCATGATTGAATCCAGCGGCAGGTTTGCTCATTAACCATGCAATGAATCAATGGCGTGCGTCTCGTGAGTCACCAAGTCGCTTCTGACTTGTAGAGAATCACTTTGGTTTATACCCTGCCCTTCATTCAGTTTGGGGGAGTTGGTTAAGTGTGTGGACTCTTATCAGGGAGAACTTGGTTTGATTCCCCACTTCTCCTCTTGGAGCTGCTGGAATGGCCTTGGGTCAGCCATAGCTCTCACAGGAGTTGTCTTTGAAAAGGCAGCTGCTGTAAAAAGCTCTCTCAGCCCCACCTACCTCAAGGGTGTCTGTTATGGGGGAAGGTAGAGGAAATTGTGACTGCTCTGAGACTCTGAGATTCAGAGTATAGGGCGGGATATAAATCCAATATCACCACCACAATCATCATCTTCTTCTTCCTCCTCTGACTGCTCTGAGACTCTGAGATTCAGAGTATAGGGCGGGATATAAATCCAATATCACCACCACAATCATCATCTTCTTCTTCCTCCTCCTCTCCTAAGTGCACAGACTCTTATCTGAGAGAACCAGGTTTGATTCCCACTCCTTCACCTGTAGCTGCTGGAATGGGCCTTGGGTCAGCCATAGCTTTCGCAGAGCTGTCCTTGAAAGGGCAGCTTCTGGGAGAGCTCTCTCAGCCCCACCTACGTCACAGGGTGTCTGTTGTGAGGGACGGAGATAAAGGAGATTGTAGGCTGCTCTGAGACGCTTTCAGAGTGAAGGGCAGGGTACAAATCCAATCTCATCATCATCATCATCTTCTTCTTCTTCGGTTTGTCATTGCCTGCCTATGCGTCACAGCCCTGGTATTCCTTGGGAGTTCCCCATCCTGCTTAACTTCTTGCGATCTGATGAGATCAGGCTAGCCTGGACTATCCAGGTATGGCCATGAATTCATAGGGTTGTCCTAAGTTGAAAGTGATTTGAGGGGCACATTACCACAGCATCATTACAGACTGATTAATTGTAGGGTTAATGAACTAATCCATTGATGGCAGTCAGAGCAATCATTCATAGCATAAGTTGGAAAAGCTAAGGGCAGTCCCCTGTGCAAGCACCAGTCGTTTCTGTCTCTGGGGTGATGTTGCATCACAATGGTTTTCATGGTAGACTTTATTACAGGGTGGTTTGCCATTGCCTTCCCCCGGTCATCTCCACTTTCCCTCCAGCAAGCCGGGAACTCATTTGACCGACCTCGGAAGGATGGAAGGCTGAGTCAACCTCGAGCCGGCTACCTGAAACCAGCTTCCGCCGGGATCGAACCCAGGTCATAAGCGGAGAGCTCGGACTGCAGTGCTGCGGCTTTACTACTCTGTGCCATTGGGGCACTTCGCAATGGGCTGGTATTTGACAAACACTTTACACAACCCACCCATCACCACCCACCCACACTTCTCTCGTGAATTCTGGGAAACAGAACCTTAAAAAAAAAAAATCCAGGGGTTCTACAATTAACAATATTTGAAATGGTAACCTACCAGTTAGGGACCTTGTGGCGCAGTGTGGTAAGCTGCAGTTCTGCAGTCCAAGGTCTGAGTTCGATCCCGGCAGAAGCTGGGTACAAGTAGCTGGCTCAAGGTTGATTCAGCCTTCCATCCTTCCGAGGTCAGTAAAACGAGTACCTAGCTTGCTGGGGTGGGGAAGTGTAGATGACTGGCGAAGGCAACGGCAAACCGCCCCGCAAAAAGTCTGCTAAGAAAATGTCATGATGTGATGTCACCCCCATGGGTCGGTAACGACTCGGGTGCTTGCATAGGGGACTACCTTTACCTTGCGTAGGGGACTACCTTTAATCTACCAGTCCTCCCGGAACATCCAGCGGAGTGGCGTAATAGTTAGCAGAAATATGTATTGTTTATAGCCAAAGGCCATCACAATAGAAAATTAAGAACTTAATGACTAAAGAAAAAAGAAGATTAAAAGCATCATAAGAATAAATCAGTTACAGGATACAAAAGCAAGTAACACTGAGTTACAGAAATGCAATTACCATCAGGCTCAACCACAGTAAACCTAATTAATTGCAAATATTAATATGTGATAAAAATTATGCACACCTCAAAATAAACCCCAGTTAGTCATAAGAGTCGCTTACTGAAATGGCAATCCGGGCCCTAATTTTTTTTTTGCAGCCCGGTGCAAAGAGCAACGCTCCGTAGGTAACGAACGGGTCAGTATCAGATAGTGAGAAAAAACAGGCTTGTCGAGATCAGAGGAAAACTTTTGTCCCTTTAACAGCTTTTCAAGGAATTTAATTCTAATTCTTCTGCATACATAGGACAAAATAAAGTGTAATGCAGTTCCTCTGGAACTGAAACGCCACAAATACAAACACGTAGTGCCGTCAGTTATTTGAGGAGTGACGTAATATCTTAAAACAGCAATTCCTATGCACTGCTGCATCGACGGCTTGCAAAACATTATTGCTTTGTCATTCCCGGAGCAGCCTCAGAAAAACGCTTCCCCTTGAAGCAGCGTTATCAGTCCACACCCATCTCGCGCCAGCTCACCAGATGCAAACAGAATTAATAGCAGCAGAGCAGAACTAAACATCCCTCTCTTCACTCCCGCCTCCTGGCATACTTTACGGGATGGCACAATCTCGCCTACATGGGTTTTTTGGACGGCTCCTGTCTATTAGTCAGATTTGATCAGATTAAAGGAATGGAATATCACCTACATAGGGACTGAAATCGCTGAGCAGTCGGATTGGAACTAATAAAAGGAAGTCCTTCTTCACCCAAAGTGTGATAGAACACGTGGAATGTACTGCCACAGGAGGTGGCAGCGGCTACAAGCATAGACAGCTTCAAGAGGGGATTGGATGAGCATATGTAGCAGAGGTCCATCAGTGGCTATAAGCCACAGGGTATTGCTGGAACTCTCTGTCTGGGCAAGTGATGCTCTGTATTCTTGTGCTTGGGGGGGCACAGTGGGAGGGCTTCTAGCCCCACAGGTGGACCTCCAGATGGCACTTGGAGTTTTTTGGCCACTGTGTGACACAGAGTTTTGGACAGGATGGTAGGCTTTCCAATCCCCAGGTCCAGGGGGGGCTCTCCCACTTTCCCAGGCTCCTTCCCTCCCCCAGCCAGCTGGCCAATGGGGGAAGCCCCACCCCCACAGCCCCCATGTGACTTCCCACCTCCGTAGGCTTCAATTTCCTCTTGGGATGGGGTGTCTGTGTTACTTGGAAGAAGTTGGCAGCAACTCGTGAGTAGAGATGCCAATCCCTCTCTTCAGAGTCGCCAGAAACGGGGGGTGGAGGGGGGAGGGAAATGTCTGCTGGGCACTTCATTATTCCCTATGTGGAGATCGATTCTCATAGGGTATAATGGGGAATTGATCTGGAGGTATCGGGAACTCTGGGGGGGGGGCTGTTTTTTTTAGGTACAGCCACCACATTTTCAGGATAGCATCTAGTGGCTCTCCCCAAAATACTTCCCAAGTTTCAAAACGATTGAACCAGGGGGTCCAATTCTATGAGCCCCAAAAGAAGGTGCCCCTATCCTTCATTATTTCCTATGGAAGGAAGGCATTTAAAAAGGTGTGCTGTCCCTTTAAATGTGATGGCCAGAACTCCATTGGAGTTAAATTATGCTTGTCACACCCTTGATCCTGGCTCCGCCCCAATGTCTCCTGGCTCCCACTCCCAAAATCCCCAGATATTTCTTGAATTGGACTTGGCAACCCTACTGGACGGGCCATTGGCCTGATCCAACATGGTTTCTCTTATGTTCTTATGTGACACAGAGAGTTGGACTGGATGGGCCACTGGCCTGATCCAACATGGCTTCTCTTATGTTCTTATGTGACACAGAGTGTTGGACTGGAGGGGCCACTGGCCTGATCCAACATGGCTTCTCTTACGTTCTTATGTGACACAGAGTGTTGGACTGGAGGGGCCACTGGCCTGATCCAACATGGCTTCTCTTATGTTCTTATGTGACACAGAGTGTTGGACTGGAGGGGCTACTGGCCTGATCCAACATGGCTTCTCTTACGTTCTTATGTGACACAGAGTGTTGGACTGGAGGGGCCACTGGCCTGATCCAACATGGCTTCTCTTATGTTCTTATGTGACACAGAGTGTTGGACTGGAGGGGCACTGGCCTGATCTAAGATGGCTTCTCTTATGTTCTTATGTGTCACAGAGTGTTGAACTGGATGGACCTTTGGCCTGATCCAACATGCTTCTCTTATGTTCTTATGTGAATCAGAGTGTTGGACTGGAGGGGTCACTGGCCTGATCCAACATGGTTTCTCTTACGTTCTTATGTGACTCAGAGTGTTGGACTGGAGGGGCCACTGGCCTGATCCAACATGGCTTCTCTTATGTTCTTATGTGACACAGAGTGCTGGACTGGATGGGCCATTGGGCTGATCCAACATGGCTTCTCTTATGTTCTTATGTGACACAGAGTGTTGGACTGGATGGGCCACTAGCCTGAACCAACATGGCTTCTCTTATGTTCTTATGTGACACAGAGTGTTGAACTGGATGGGCCACTGGCCTGATCCAGCATGGCTTCTCTTATGTTCTTATGTGACACAGAGTGTTGGACTGGATGGGCCATTGGCTGATCCAACATGGCTTCTCTTATGTTCTTATGTGACACAGAGTGTTGGACTGAATGGCCTTTGGCCTGATCCAACATGGCTTCTCTTATGTTCTTATGCTTGCCCAGTGAGAAGGGCTGTAGCCAGGATTTCAAACTGGGTGGGGCTACAGGCAGAATTTGTTTTATTTAGAGGATTCTCAGTGTCGGCTCTGAAAATATCCTGTGAATGCCCTTAAAAAACATGTCACATTATCCCTTTTATTATCACAAAATTCTGCACAAACCTTAGGGTTGCCAATCCCAGATGGGGGTAGGAGATCCCCCAGTTTGGAGGCCCTCCCCCTGCTTCAGGGTCAT
Source organism: Heteronotia binoei (assembly GCF_032191835.1). Lineage (NCBI taxonomy): Eukaryota > Metazoa > Chordata > Lepidosauria > Squamata > Gekkonidae > Heteronotia > Heteronotia binoei. Next base: position 137,685,335 of record NC_083228.1, on the reverse strand, counting down.
CAGAAAGTGGGGGGGGGGCGGAAATGTTTGCTGGGCACTCCATTATACCCTATGGAGACCGATTCCCATAAGGTATCTTTGAGAATTGATCTGGGGCTCTGGGAGGGTGTTTTTTGAGGTAGAGGCACCAAACCTTCAACATAGCATCCAGTCCCTCTCCACAAAACAGCCTCCAAGTTTCAAGATGATTGGACCAGGGGGTCCGATTCTATGAGCCCCATAAGAAGGTGCCCCTGTCCTTCATTATTTCCAGTGAAGGGAAGGCATTTAAAAGGTGTGTGGTCCCTTTAAATGTGATGGCCAGAATTCCCTTTAGGGTTCAATTATGCTTGTCACAATCTTGCTCTTGGCTCCACCCCCAAAGTCTCCGGATATTTCGTGAATTGGACTTGGCAACCCTAACAAGCTTTCATCCTCCCCTGTACTTTTTATCAGGTAAGGGGAGAGGGGAGGAGAAAGAAAGGGGTTAAGGCCTCTTGAACAGAGTGGCGGTGAGCAACGGGGGGGGGGGGAGGTGCTGCTTGGTGGGACCAAAAAGGTTATGCAGAGGTCTGATTGCTGGGGTCTGGCCCTTCCAGGGCCCCACCATAGCTACGAGAAGAAGAAGAAGACTGCAGATTTATACCCTGCCCTTCTCTCTGAATCTGAGACTCAGAGCGGCTTACAATCTCCTATATCTTCTCCCCCCCACAACAGACACCCTGTGAGGTGGGTGGGGCTGGAGAGGGCTCTCCCAGCAGCTGCCCTTTCAAGGACAACCTCTGCCAGGGCTATGGCTGCCCCAAGGCCATTCCAGCAGCTGCAAGTGTAGGAGTGGGGAATCAAATCCAGTTCTCCCAGATAAGAGTCTGCATACTTCACCACTGCACCGAACTGGCTCACAGCCAGGTTTCAAGCCGTTCTAAACAAAGAACAGGGACTCTGGTCTCGGAGAAGTTGGAGGAATTGCTACATACATGTAGGTAGTAGAAAGCTGGAATAGGCCGTGGCTCGGATGGCCCAGGCTAACCTGATCTTATCAATTTGTGGCTGCTACGCAGGATTAGTGCTAGTTAGTGCTTGGACGGAAGACGGCTAAGGAAGTCTTGCTACACAGAGGCAGGCAATGGCCAGCCCCCTCTGTTTGTCTTCTGCCCTGAGAACTCCATGGGATTGCTGTAAATTTTTCGACCATTGGCTGAAAAAGCCAAGGGACAGGTAGCTGGAAAGGGAAACCCCAGTGTGAAGAATCGTTTTGGCCTGGAGAGGACGAGGTGACATGACCACCATCTTCAAGCACTTGAAGGGCTGTCATATAGATGATGGCGCTGAGTGGTTTTCTGTGGCCCCAGAAGGCTGGACCAGAACCAGGGCTTTTCTTTTGTAGCAGGAACTCCTTTGCATATTAGGCCACACCCCCTGATGTAGCCAGTCCTTCAACAGATTACAGTAGTAAGAGCCCTGTAAACTCTTGAAAGATTGGCTACGTAAGAGGACCGTGGCCTAATACGCAAAGGAGTTCCTGCTACAAAAAAAGCCCTGACCAAAACCTACGGGTTGAAATTAAATCCGAAGAGTTTTCGACTAAACATTAGGAAGAACTTCCTGCGTGGTTCTTCAATGGAACAGGCTTCCTCAGGAGGTGGTGGGCTCTCCTTCTTCTTTGGAGGTTTTCAAGCAGAGGCTAGATGGTCAGCTTATGGTAATCCTGATTCTCTGCAGATCATGAGAAGGAAGGCAGAAGGGTTCCATCAGGAAGAACTTCCTGCGTGGTTCTTCAATGGAACAGGCTTCCTCAGGAGGTGGTGGGCTCTCCTTCTTCTTTGGAGGTTTTCAAGCAGAGGCTAGATGGTCATCTTATGGTAATCCTGATTCTCTGCAGATCATGAGAAGGAAGGCAGGAAGGGTTCCATCAGGGCCTTGTTTTTGTGGCTTTTTCTTACATGCCCAGGGAAATGCTAATCGCCACTTTGGGGTCAGGAAGGACATTTTCATCCTGACCAGTTTGTCCAGGGATCGTGGAGTTTTTTGTTTGTTTGTTTTTGTTATCTACTGGCCTTGGAGCAGGGGTTACTGAGGGTGTTTGGGAAAAAGTATCAGTCAGTCCGAAGGGAAATCAACCCCAACTGGAAGTTCAGATGCTGAAGCTGAAGCTCCAATACTTTGGCCACCCAATGAGAAGGGAGCTCTCACTGGAGAAGACCCTGATGCTGGGAAAGACAGAAGGCAAAAGAAGAAGGGGATGGCAAAAGATGAAACGGCTGGACAGCGTTACTGATGTGACTGACACGAATTTGAGCAAACTTCAGAGGATGGTGGAAGACAGAAGGGTCTGGCGTGACTTTGTCCATGGAGTCGCAAAGAGTCAGACTCGACTGTGCAACTGAACAACAAAAATTTGTGAATTTCCTGCATTGTGTGGGGGTTGAACTAGAGGACCCTGGAGTTCCCTTCCAGCTCTATGATTCTATTACTCTTTTTCCAAGATGGCAGTGTTGAGTACATATGAAGAAGACTTGAGGCATAGTGCTGGTGCATAGTTCCAAAATGTGGCAGTTTCTGGGCAGATAGTGGAGGAGGAAGAGTGGAGGAGGATGGTTCCATCACCCAATTAATGTGTGTTATTTAATTGGGTGGACCAATGTACATTCATAAGCGCATTTATTTATCACGTGTCACCTGGCACAGATCTTTGCCTGGCTTTTCTTTTCAACTGCCGTCTTCTTGCGACATCTCCCCCGCCTTTCTGTTGCTTGCAGCTTTTGGCACAAGCGTATCTGACTAATGACAACTTTTTGGATCGGATTAAGTGAACTATGATTCACGAAAGCAAAATAATTAAATTCTGTTACTCTTTTAAACCAGTGATGTCATTTCTTCTCATGTTCTTCTAGGCAGATTCATGGAGGACAGGTCCATCAGTGGCTACTAGCCATGGTGACTGAGGGCAACCTCCATGTCCAGAGGCTGTCGACTTCCGAACACCAGAGCCAAGAGACAACATCAAGGGAAGTCCTTGGTCTGTGTGCCCTGTTGTTGGCCCTCCAGAGGAACTGGTCAGCCACTGTGTGAGACAGGATGCTGCACTAGATGGACCACTGGTCTGATCCAGCAGGGCTCTTCTGATGTTCTTATGAAGGCCTCAGCTTCTCTGCCCTGTTGTTGGATGTCCAAAAGAACTGGTTAGCCACTGTGTGAGACAGGATGCTGCACTAGATGGACCACTGGTCTGATCCAGCAGGGCTCTTCTGATGTTCTTATGAAGGCCTCAGCCTCTCTGCCCTGTTGTTGGCTCTCCAGAGGAACTGGTTGGCCCCTGTATGAGACAGGATGCTGGAATAGATGGACCACTGGTCTGATCCATCAGGCTCTTCTGATGTTCTCATGAAGGCCTCAGCCTCTGTGCTCTGTTGTTGGCCCTCCAGAGGAACGGATTGGTCACTGTGTGAGCCAGGATGCTGGATTAGATGGAGCACTGGTCTGATCTAGCAGAGCTCTTCTGATGTTCTTCTTATCTTCAAAAATAAGATTTTTAAAAAACGTTCTGACCTATTTTAATATCTTGCGATTACTTGTTAATTTTATTGTTTCAGTTATCAGTTGCCTCAAGAATGTCCCTGCAAAAGCAGTCTTCAGATTATTCAAATAAATAAGGTGCCACTCACTGCTGAGCATCGAGATGGATGTGAATTTTGCATCCTTGCCAATTTCATTGTTGTGCCCTTTCGGCTCTCCCGTATTCAGAGATTAGCAAGCTCATTCGCCAGAGCAAGACGGGCATCAGGCTGTTCAGACAAAACAAGCTATTCTGCCCTGCCCACACCTGCATTTTGCGTGGCATCCAAACCCAAGGAGTAATTCTTTCTCAGTGTTGACGCAGACAGCCGGGTTTCAGATTCCTCTGCGAGAGCACAACCTACGAAGCTGGAGCTCACTCTCTGTACCCACGCCTGACTTTATAATCTGGCTTAGATCAGAAAAAAACAAGCTCATGTGAAACAGAGGCAGTCCGTTGTCCCTTCTGGGGCCCACCGCAACAAACAAAAAGGATCTCTTCTTAAACTCTTGACCCCTGAACTGAATAGGACACTACTAATGGGGGAAAAAAATACGGGACTGTTGGGTCTTATTGTCCTTTGCATCAGGAAAAAACAGCTAACAAAACCAACCCGCAAGTACAACGTGTTAATTAAGGCAGAAGGGAGACAAAAAGTGTCTCATCCAGGGCACAGATAGGATTGCCAACTCTTCGGGGAATTGGGGAGGGAAAGAGATTTGTGCAGGGCTCCCTTGGTAGAAAAAGCCCAGCAGGAACTTATTTGCATATTAGGCCACACCCCTGGCACCACCATTGTTTCACACAGAGCTTTTTTTGTGGAAAAAGCCCAACAGGAACTCATTTGCATATTAGGCCACACCCCTAATGCCGAGGCAGCCGGACCTGAGTTCTTGTGCGTTCCTGTTAAAAAAAAAAAAAGTCCTGGGTTTGTGATCTCGCAGGGGCAGATGTGAGTTTCCCCTGTTCTGATTACGGAGGAAGACTTCCTTGCTTGGTTTTGTGGGTTGCCAGTTCCATTCAATTGTGGGTTGCCCCGTGGTGCAGAGTGGTAAAGCTGCGGTACTGCAGTCCTAAGCTCTGCTCACAACCTGAGTTCGATCCCGGCGGAAGCTGGGTTCAGGTAGTCGGCTCAACGTTGATTCAGCCTTCCATCCTTCCGAGGTCGGTAAAATGAGTACCCAGGTTGCTGGAGGAAAAGTGTAGATGACTGGGGAAGGCAATGGCAAGGAAAGGAAAGGTCCCCTGTGCAAGCACCAGTTGTTTCCGACTCTCGGGTGATGCTGCTTTCACAACGTTTTCACGGCAGACTTTTGATGGGGTGGTTTGCCATTGCCTTCCCCAGTCATCTACACTCCCCCCCCAGCAAGCTGGGTACTCATTTCACCGACCTCGGAAGGATGGAAGGCTGATTCAACGTGGAGCCAGCTACCTGAAAAGCCAGCTTCTACCGGGGATCGAGCTCAGGTCGTGAGCAGAGCTTCGGACTGCAGTGATGCAGCTTTAACACTCTGCGCCACGGGGCTCTTAAGGCAATGACAAACCACCCCATTAAAAAGTCTGCCGCGAAAACGTCATGATGCGACGTCACCCCAGAGTCGGAAATAACTGGTGCTTGCACAGGGGACGACCTTGACCTTTTTAAAATTCTAGATTGTGGGAAATTTCTGGAGGTTCAGTGGTAGAGCCTGGGGAGGGCAGGGTTTTTTTTGGCGGGGGGGGGGGGACACACTTCAACAGGGTATTCGGCCTTGGAATGCACCCTCCAAAGCAGCCATTTCCTCCAGAGGAGCTGATCTCTGTGGCTTGAAGATTGCCGTTCTGGGAGAAATTCAGGCCCTTCCTGGAACCCTGGAAAAGAGGGTCGAGATGCAGCACCCTCAGCTCACAACTCAATTCATTTATTTTATTATATTTATATCCCACCCTCCCCTGGCGGGCTCAGGGCGACTTTGCTGTTGTTCAGTTGCACAGTCGAGTCCGACTCTTTGTGACCCCGTGGACCAAGTCATGCCAGGCCCTCCTGTCTTCCACCATCCTCCGAAGTCTGCTCAAACTCGTGTTTGTTACATCAGTAACACTGTCCAGCAATCTCCTCTTCTGCCGTCCCCTTCTTCTTTTGCCTTCTGTCTTTCCCAGCATCGGTCTTCTCCACTGAGTGCTCCCTTCTCATTGGGTGGCCAAAGGATTTGAGCTTCAGCTTCAGCATCTGACCTTCCAGGGGACAGTCTGGGTTGACTTCCCTTAGGACTGACTGATTGGATCTTCTTGCAGTGCAAGGGACTCTCAAGAGTCTTCTCCAGGGAGTGCTCCCTTCTCATTGGGTGGTCAAAGGATTTGAGCTTCAGCTTCTGACCTTCCAGGGGACAGTCTGGGTTGACTTCCCTTAGAACTGACTGATTGGATCTTCTTGCAGTCCAAGGGACTCTCAAGAGCCTTCTCCACTGAGTGCTCCCTTCTCATTGAGTGGCCAAAGTATTTGAGCTTCAGCTTCAGCATCTGACCTTTCAGGGAACAGTCTGGGTTGATTTCCCTTAGGACTGACTGATTGGATCTTCTTGCAGTGCAAGGGACTCTCAAGAGTCTTCTCCAGGGAGTGCTCCCTTCTCATTGGGTGGTCAAAGGATTTGAGTTTCAGCTTCAGCATCTGACCTTCCAGGGGACAGTCTGGGTTGACTTCCCTTAGAACTGACTGATTGGATCTTCTTGCAGTCCAAGGGACTCTCAAGAGCCTTCTCCACTGAGTGCTCCCTTCTCATTGAGTGGCCAAAGTATTTGAGCTTCAGCTTCAGCATCTGACCTTTCAGGGAACAGTCTGGGTTGATTTCCCTTAGGACTGACTGATTGGATCTTCTTGCAGTGCAAGGAACTCTCAAGAGTCTTCTCCAGGGAGTGCTCCCTTCTCATTGGGTGGTCAAAGGATTTGAGTTTCAGCTTCAGCATCTGACCTTCCAGGGGACAGTCTGGGTTGACTTCCCTTAGGACTGACTGACTGGATCTTCTTGCAGTCCAAGGGACTCTCAAGTGTCTTCTCCAGCACCACATCTCAAAAGCATCTATTCTTCTGCGCTTGGACTTCCTGTTTAAACAGTTCTGTCTTGCAGGCCCTGCGGAATTGTCGCAAGTCCTGCAGGGCCCTGAAGTTTTCAGGGAGAGCATTCCAGAGGGCAGGGGCTGCCACTGAAAAGGCTCTTGTCCTGGTGGTAGACAACCGAGCATCCTTTGGCCCAGGGATCATTAAGAGATTTTGTCAGCTTGATTGTAGTAGAGAGCACTACAAACAAGCTCACAAAATCTCTTTAAAAGCCTCACTGATGCGGGGAAAGGTGATCCCGGAGGTACAGATCTCAGGCCATATAGGGCTTTAAAGGTCAAAACCAGCACCTTGAAGCGAGCTCGAAATGCGAGCTCAATATGACCAAGTAATGATAATTACAGGGTTAGAACCTAACTGGATGTTTCCTGCCTTCCCCTTCCTTCAGCAGATTCATAACCGTCAAAAAGTGTTATGGGGCTTCAGTCTTGATAATACTCAGAGATGTGGAGTGAAAAGTTCTTCTTGCTTTATTTTTTTTCCGTGGGAAATGTTCCATTTGTAAAAATTAATTGTTCCATAAAATTAATAACAGCGGATTGATGCCATCACCAACACAACATTAGTCAAGCTTGGCAATTAATGTTATTGTTTTTAAGTTAATGATCCCTTGGGATTTTGTGAGATAGCAGGTGGCTGCTTTATGGGCCAGTAAACAGAAGCGGGTGGAAAAAAAAAATAAAGCCACCTGTATAATAATCTAAATGAAAAACCAAGTCATGAATTGTAGCCTGACAAATTACTGAGGTCACTCCTCCACCTTTAGCTTCCCCCTCAAAGCTAAAATTCTTCTCGTATGGTGGATCCCATTATAATTACGGGTCTGAAATGGAATTAACAAGTCATGTAATTGATGAGTTGATCCAGTAACCTCATTAGGAAAATGTCAAGATCTCATGAAGTAGACGAGTTAATGCCCAGTAAAAGAAGTGGCGGTGGCAATGGGTAGCTCTAGGAGTTACTGGAAACTCTGTGGTAGAACCATGGAATTTTCAGCAATTCCTAGAACTACCTATGTCACTTCTGTTTTTTTTTTTTTTTTTTACTGGAAGTGATGTGATGTCACAGCCAACATCATGGGCTCCCCATATCCCCCACCCACAGACCTCTTCCTTGTTGCCAGGTACTGCCTGGCATCCCTAGATGGCACGGTCAGTTTACCACCTCCTGCCACTTCCTCTTGCCATTTCACTTTGTCAACCTGTTCTTCCCTGTCGGTCAGGATTCAGCCTGGAGTAGCAGACCTCTTGTTCCTCCCTCCATTTTCTGAGACATGAAGAAAGGTTGAAACGCTTAGGGCTCTTTAGCTTGGAGAAATGTCGACTGAGGGGTGACATGATAGAGGTTTACAAGATTATGCATGGGATGGAGAAAGTAGAGAAAGAAGTACTTTTCTCCCTTTCTCACAATACAAGAACTCGTGGGCATTCGATGAAATTGCTGAGCAGACAGGTTAAAATGGATAAAAGGAAGTACTTCTTCACCCAAAGGGTGATTAACATGTGGAATTCACTGCCACAGGAGGTGGTGGCGGCCACAAGCATGGCCACCTTCAAGAGGGTGTTAGATAAAAATATGGAGCAGAGGTCCATCAGTGGCTATTAGCCACAGTGTGTGTGTGTGTGTGTGTGTATTTGGCCGCTGTGTGACACAGAATGTTGGACTGGATGGGCCATTGGCCTGATCTAACATGGCTTTTCTTATGTTCTTATGTTCTTATTTTACCAAGCTAGGTTGCAGAGAGAGACTTTATTACCACGGCGTTGGGCTTCTGTGAGTTTTTGCTGTTCGTTGTGGGAAAGCCTCATCCATATCTTTGTGCAGGAGAAAGTTAGAGAAGCAGAAAGGACTGTAGAAGGAAGCTTGAAATGGTCCTGGGAGAAGAGATGAAAAAGCAAGGATCTGAAAGGTGGAGGGGAAGCTAGCCTGTTGAACCCCCTCAGGAGTTTATAGAACCCTAGTGGGGAAGATCTTGTGCAGGGGTGGCCAAACTTGCTCAATGTACGAGCCACATAGAATAAATGCCAGATGTCTGAGAGCCGCAAGACATGACCGTCAGATGTCTGAGAGCTGCAAGGCATGAACGTCGGCTGTTTGAGAGCGGCAAGACAGGAAGGAAGAGAGGGAGGCAAATAGATGGGGAGGGAGAGGTAGGAAGAAAGCAACTTTAACTTTAAATCCATTCCCTAAACTGCCAGCTGGCTTGGCTTGGACAAGTGATTTAAAGAGACAAATGCCTTCTCCAAGCCGGCTAATGGGGTGGTGGGGGCTTCAAGAGCCACACAAGATGTGTGAAAGAGCCACAAGTGGCTCCCAAGCCAGTTCCCCACACTTGATCTTGGGGATGAGATGGCTTTCCAGATTGGTTTTGACTCTTGCAATTGCTCATAATCCCACAGTTTACAAGCTGTGAACACAAAAAGATTTGTGGTTGCAGGAGTAAAGCATTAAAAGGAGTAGAGAGCCATGGTTGACCTCACCTACCTCAAATGGATGTTACAGAACGTCTGTTGTGATTATACATGAAGTTGCCTTATACCGAGTTAGGTCATTTGTCTGTCAAGGTCAGTCTTGTCTCCTCCAGCTGGTAGTGGCTGTCCAGGTTATTCGGTTAAGGTCTTTTGCACAATCCTTTTAACTGGAGATGCCAAGGATTGAACCTGGGACCTTCTGCATGCCAAGCAGATGCTCCACCACAGAGCCACAACTCTAGAAATCCAGGCCTTGCAGGACTTCTTGAGGTTACGCAGGGCCTGCAAAATGGAGTTCATCCGCAAGACTTTTAATTGAACACCATAATGCTGAGATAATAGTTAAACGACTAAGTTAAAAAACTTATAAATCCAATAAACCAATTTGTGTTAAGTATCAATATCCTATAAAATTATATACATCTAAGATAAGGCAATTTTGGCTCTGTTTTTTTTTAGCAACCAAGACAAAAAGAGACACTCTGAGGCCCTGTTCACACAGTGTGTTGAGTCCATGATAAACTGACCCGGTTCTGTTCAGAATATCTTTGTTCCGGATATTATCGATCAGACTGCCATACTGCAATTCGAATCACTCCGCGGTGAAACCGTCTTTTGCCGTCCACACGACGGCACCATGCAGTTCTTTTTTTTTTGTTTCCTCCACTATTATGCGCATGTGCATAGATAAAAACATTATGTGGTTGTGCGGTTATGTACATATCACTAAGTAGTAAAAAAAAAAAAGGGCGACCGTAAACTGGATGTCTGAGGCTCCTTTTGCACTGGGACAGCCTTCAGACATCCGGAAGTTGGTTAATAGCACAACAGAACTATCCAGACGGAGAAAAGTACGAGGTGAAACCGGACAACTCAAAAAACAACTCAAAGGAGCAGGTAACAAAATAATCCGGTTTGGAGAAGGATTGGAGGGGGGCAACAGTGATTGACTTCCGGGAGGCAGATGTGGCTGTCTGATCAGCCACTTTTAATCCGGTAGGAAATAGCAGCGACAACTGATTAAACTGCGTCTGAAAAAGCCCTGGAGGTGACAAATGGATCAATATCGGATAACGAGAAAACCAATTTATCAGCGTCAGAAGAAAATTTATGCCTGCTAACAGATTATCAATTAATTTGGCTCTAGCCTCTGTGTACATGGGGCAAAATAAAATATAATGGATGGAATCCTCTAAAATTTACACCCTGCTAACAGATTATCAATTAACTTGGCTCTAGCCTCTATGTACATGGGGCAAAATAAAATATAATGGATTAAATCCTCTATAATGGATAGATAGGACTCTAATTTGGTACCTGCTATCAGCTGCTAGGACATTGTATGCGCAGCTTTGGAAGCAAGAAAAAATACTGGATAAATGGGATTGGACTATGAAAGTTCTATCGTGGAGTGAAATGGATAAATTAACTAGAACATTAAGAGACTGTGATTTGGAGATATTTAAAAAAGAGTGGAAGAAGTTTAAAGAATACATAGAGAAAGAGTCGAATGTAAGAAGACATTGGACAATTTTTTAGTAATATTGGGGGGGGGGAAACGAAGAAGCAAGAAGGGGGGGGAAATATATATATAATTTTGATTAGTCAGATGTATCTTTAGTATTGAATTAGAATCTATAACCTCGGGGAAGTCTATATTGGAGGGAGGGGGGATTGAAAAGTCATATGGGTTAGTATTGAAGCAACGAAGGGAAATTAAGTTCTGTAACCATATGCTATCAATAAATTGGTAAAACACGAAATCCTCTATAATGGATTAAATCCTTACCATCATGGTGACTGTATTGTGTTGATGCATATCAGCCTGTACGCTGTTGTTGGCTCGCTGTCTGTGTTTGTGATGCTGTATTGCCTTTCTTTTGATACTGTTATGTTTTTATGATGTTTATTTATTTTTAATCTGTAATAGGTATCTAAATTTCTGTTGTAGAATCATAGAGTTGGAAGGGACCTCCAGGGTCATCTAGTCCAACCCCCTGCACAATGCAGGAAATTCACAATTTCCTCCCCCTAAATTCAAAGGATCTTCATTGCTGTCAGATGGCCATCTAACCTTTGTTTCAAAACCTCCAAGGAAGGAGAGCCCACCACCTCCCAAGGAAGCCTGTTCCACTGAAGAACTGCTCGAACGGTCTTCCTGATGTTGAGCTGGAAACTCGTTTGATTTAATTTCAACCCCTTGGTTCTGGTCCAGCCTTCAGGGGCCGCAGAAAACAAGCTGCCCTGAGACCTCTTGCAGGAAAGGGTGGGATATAAATCTAAAAAAAAATGTGTCCTCTGTGTGACACAGAGTGTTGGACTGGATGGGCCATTGGCCTGATCCAACATGGCTTTTCTTATTTTCTTCTGTGACAGAGTGTGGGACTGGAGGGGCCACTGGCCTGATCCAACAAGACTTCTCTTATGTTCTTAAAATTAAATTAAATTAAACTCTTCCTGATTATAAAAAGAAGGTGGGGATGCAAAAGGAAACTTGGAAGTGCCACAGTAAAGCCTCTAGGTGGGTCCCAGAGATCTCTCAGGGACAGTGGCTCAGTGGTAGAGCATCTGCTTGGTAAGCAGAAGGTCCCAGGTTCAATCCCCGGCATCTCCAACTAAAAAGGGTCCAGGCAAATAGGTGTGAAAAACCTCTGCTTGAGACCCTGGAGAGCCGCTGCCAGTCTGAGTAGACAAGACTGACTTTGATGGACCAAGGGTCTGATTCAGTATAAGGCAGCTTCATGTGTGTGTACAACTGATCTCCAAACTACAGGGCTCAGTTCTTTTGGAGCAAATAGCTGCTTTGGAGGGTGAACTTTATGCCTTTAAATCCCGGTGAAGTCCCCCTCCCACCAAAAAAAACTCTCTCTAGGGTCCACTCTCATATCTCCAGGAATTTCCCAACTTGGAGTAGCAAATTTAAGGCAAGAATAAGAGCATGGTAGAAACTGGGTGGCAGAAGCTTCAGGGTGGACAGCTGCACGTGGCCATTAGTAGCAAAGGCAAGGAAGGATGGATGCATATGCTAGCCTCTGGTTGCCAGCCTCCAGGTGGGGCCTGGAGACCCCCCAGAACTTCAATTGATCTCCTAGACATCCAAGAGCAGTTACCCTGGATAGAATATCTGCTTTGGCGGATGGACTCTACATCATTGTAGCCTGTTGAGATCTCACCCCTTCCCAAACATCACCTTCTTCAGGAATTTGGGTTGCCAGCCTCCAGGTAGAGCAAACAAGGGAAAAAGCACAAAAGAGGTTGAAGGCTTGGAGATAACCGTGTCAATGGGTCATTATTGCTTGCAAATAGACTGCGCTAAATTTACTACCTAGACTCTGATGATTAAATATATCTGAACATGTAATTATGATTAATAATCCAAATTACAGAAAAATACAACAATTGTTTTACAGTAACACTCGGTCATATAATATAGACAGAAAGAGCATCACTGTAGAAAAAGGTAGAGTCCACCAACACCAAGCAAATTGAATTCTCTCCAATACAATGAATGTGAAAAAGGTGTCGGCGTTCCTTCCAGAATGATGAAAGTGACATGCTTCCAGTGAAAATAGGCATGTTTCGGTTCATCCTTCGTCTGACAAAATACTCGATTACTCTGGAACCGCAGCTCAATTCAAGATGCCCCAAAACCACAGTAATCAATTTCATAAGGTGCAGACAGTTCTCCTTAGCGGCCAAATGTCAGCAAAGGGTTCATTGAAGTTTCCAAATGATCAGACTTGTCTTTGTTCAAAACTAAGTTTCATTTATTGATTACAACAATGTTACTCTCTACATGGATTCATTGAAACTGATATCAGATAGCTTGAACCATTGGTATTTATGAATACACTTCAAAGACTAGGGCTTTAAACTACTTCTCATAATAAAACTACAGTTGTCCCTGCAAGCAATACTTTCACACGCCTGCTTATCTTCTACCGGTGATGGTAGAAGATAATGGTGATGTCCTTGCTCTGCTCGGAAGGCGCCGGGGAGGCAAGCTTGGTGCTCTGCACTTCAAAGGCCTCTACTGGTCTTTGGAGTTTTGGCACCCTCGTTCCCACCCCTCCTCTTTCTCTTGCAGGACATAGTGTTAGTAGCATAGTATTTTATTCAGCAATGGTGTTAGTAAGCATAACATAGGCATGATCACAGAGCATCAATAACTTCAATGAAGCATGCCCTGACACCAAAGTCGCGTTTGATCAATGATTTACAATCTGGAACCAGTGCTCAATATTACTATTACTGCAAAAACTCTAGTCAATTGCTCAGAGAACCAACCGTCTGTGCCTCTTGATAGTAGATTTAATGCAGTCTATTTGCAAACAATAACGACCTATTGGCACGATTATCTCCAGGTCTTCAGCCTCCAGGTGGGGCCTGGAGATCTCCTGCTTTTCCAGCTGACCTCCAGCGTGCAGAGATCAGCTCCCCTGGAGAAAATGGCTGCTCGGAAGGGTGGAGTCTGGGGCATTGTACCATGCTGAGGCCCAGGGCTCTTTTTCCTAGCAGGAGCTGCTCTGCATATTAGGCCATGCCCCCCTGATGTAGCCAGTCCTCCAAGAGCTTAGAGGGCTCTTAGTACAGGGCCTACTATAAGAAGAGGTAGAATTGCAGATTTATACCCCGCCTTCTCTCTGAATCAGAGACTCAGAGTGGCTCACAATCTCCAATATCTTCTCCCCCCACAACAGGCACCCTGTGAGGCAGGTGGGGCTGAGAGAGCTCTCACAGCAGCTGCTCTTTTAAGGACAACTCCTGCGATAGCTATGGCTAACCCAAGGCCACTCCAGCAGGTGCAAGTGGAGGAGTAGGGAATCAAACCCAGTTCTCCCAGATAAGAGTCCGCACATTTAACCGCTACACCAAATTGGCTCTCCAGGAGGATTGGCTACATCAGGGGGGCATGGCCTAATATGCAGAGGAGCTCCTGCTAGAAAAAGAGCCCAGCTGAGGCCCCTCCCCTCCCCAAACCCCATCTTCTCCCAGATCCACCTTCCAAAGTCTTCAGGTATTTTCTAACACAGACCTGGCAACTCTATTTTCCACCTGGGGTCAGCAACTGTAGCGCAGGTCGATTTGAAAAGCTCTGACTTGCTGGACATTCATACTTCCTTTTCTCTCTTTTGGTCCACGTGGCAGTTGGCAAAGCAATATGGAAAAATCTACACTATATGGATTGGTCCTGTACCGGCGGTCATCTTTTCTGGATTCGAAGCCGTGAAAGAAGGACTGGTGACCTATTCCGAATACTTTGTCGACAGACCGATGACTCCTCTTCTGAAAATCATAACGAGAGAAAAGGGTAAGTTCTGGAAAATAAAAGACGTACAGGAGATTGCTCTTAACAACGAAGATGACGACAACTTCTCCAGCTGGTGATAGAAATTGCTCTGTCTTTGCTAGCTGTGGCACCGGGCTATGGTTGCCAGTCCTTGGCTGGAAAATTCCTGGAAATTTGGGGGAGGAGCCTGGGGAGGGCGAGATTTGCAGAGGGGAGGGACCTCATCCAGTTACAATGCCATCCCTCCAAAGGAGCCATTTTCTCCGGGGGAACTGCTATCTATGGTTTGGAGATCAGTTGTAACACCAGGAGATCTTCAAGCCCCACTTGCAGGCTGGGGGGTCCTACGCTGGGATCACATAATAGTCACCCACTGCCTGGGGAAAATAATGTCCTGTCCCTTTAACAGAGGTTTGATGGCACGTTCTTCCCTAAGGCAAGCTATTTATCTTAGGGTTGCCAAGTCCAATTCAAGAAATATCTGGGGACTTTGGGGGTGGAGCCAAGAGACTTTGAAGGTGGGGCCAGGAGCAATGGTGTGACAAGCAGAATTGAACTCCAAAGGGAGCGCTGATCATCACATTTAAAGGAATCACACTCCTTTTAAATGTCTTCCCTCCACTGGAAATAATGAAGGATAGGGGCGCCTTCTTTTGGGGCTCATAGAATTGGAACCCCTTGTCCAGTCTTTTTGAAACTTGGGGGTTATTTTGATCAGAGGCACTGAATGCTATGCTGAAAATTTGGTGCCTATACCTCAAAAAAAGCACCCCCCCCCAGAGTCCCAGATACCTGCAGATCAATTTTCCATTATAGCCTATGGGAATCGGTCTCCGTAGGGAATAATGAAGTGCCCAGCAGACATTTCCCTCCCCCTGCCCCGCTTTAAGAAGACCCTGAAGCTGGGGGGGGGCGCCCTTCAAACCGGGGGATTCTCTGCCCCTACCTGGGGATTGGCAAACCTAATTTATCTCCATGCCATGAAATAAGAAGAAGATGAAGCTAAGAAGATATTGGATTTATATCCCGCCCTCCACTCCGAAGAGTCTCAGAGCGGCTCACAATCTTCTTTACCTTCCTCCCCCACAACAGACACCCTGTGAGGTAGATGAAGATATTGGATTTATATCTCGCCCTCCACTCCAAAGAGTCTCAGAGCGGCTCACAATCTCCTTTACCTTCCTCCCCCACAACAGACACCCTGTGAGGTAGATGAAGATATTGGATTTATATCCCGCCCTCCACTCCGAAGAGTCTCAGAGCGGCTCACAATCTCCTTTACCTTCCTCCCCCACAACAGACACCCTGTGAGGTGGGTGGGGCTGGAGAGGGCTCTCCCAGCAGTTGCCCTTTCGAGGACAACCTCTGCCAGAGCTATGGCTGACCCAAGGCCATTCCAGCAGGTGCAAGTGGAGGAGTGGAGAATCAAACCCGGTTCTCCCAGATAAGAGTCTGCACACTTAACCACGACACCAAACTGGCTCTCCACACCAAGCTGCCTGTTTGCATTAAGCCTCTATTAAAGCCAACATTTCTCCAGGCCTGTTGGCAACACTTGGCTACTTGGGGTCTATTTACACAAAGCAAGGCGATGTGAATCCTGGAGTCATTTTGTAGAAAAATAGGGGGTAGAGCTCATTAGCATATGCTGCCCCCCACCAGCCAAAAGCAACCTGATGCAAGAAAGGAGAGCCCCAGGCGAGTGAGGCCTGCTCGGGCTAGCTAAAGAGTCAGCCAACCCAAGCAGGCCTTGCTCACCTGAGGCTCTCCATGGTTGCCCCCCCCCAGTCAAAAGGCCAGCAAGCCACCTGCCCCCCCAAATCACATAAGATGTGGAGAAAGGGTGGTGTGGGTTTCTGGGGGCATGGCAAAGTTCCTGCCCGCTCTCCTAATCCAGGGATTGTTACAGCCAGTTTGGTGTAGTGGTTAAGTGTGCGGACTCTTATCTGAGAGAACCAGGTTTAATTCCCCACTCCTCCACTTGAAGCTGCTGGAATGGCCTTGGGTCAGCCATAGCTCTCGTAGGAGCTGTCCTTGGAAGGGCAGCTGCATTAAGAGCTCTCTCAGCCCCACCTACCTCACAGGGTGTCTGTTGTGGGGGAGGAAAATAAAGGAGATTGTGAGCCACTCTGAGTGGAGGGCGGGATATAAATCCAATTTCTTCTTCTTCTTCCTATTGAATGGATAAGGTAGGTGGCGGGGAGGAGGAGGGGGGCTGTCAGAAAGGTCCAGGAGCTCTGCTCCTGTGAGCTCCTGCTGAATTCAAGGCCTGTGTGAATCTAGGAGCTCAGCTATACTATAGATGGGATTTGGGTCAGGGATCTAAGGTTCTTCAGGCAGACGTTGGAGATCTTCTGGGAATCGGATTACAACTGATCTCCCAGTGACAGGGATCAATTCACCTGGAGAAAAAGACTGCTTTGGAAAGTGGACCCTCTGGCATTGTACTCTAAAAAATACCCCCCCTCCCAAACCCTGCCCTTCTTGGCCTTCATCACCCAAGAGATTTGTCCCTTTACTTAATAGATATCCTGGTCATTCAGACTCAGTGTATGCTAGAATGTTACATGTGATATATAGGTCTTTTTTTGAGTTCCTACTGGGCTTTTCCTACAAAAAGCCCTGTGTAAAACAATGGTGATGTCAGGGGGTGTGGCCTAATATGCAAATGAGTTCCTACTGGGCTTCCTCCACAAAAAGCCCTGCGTGAAACAATGGTGATGTCAGGGGGTGCGGCCTAATATGCAAATGAGTTCCTGCTGGGCTTCTTCAGCAAAAAAGCCCCGCGTGAAACATTGGCGATGTCAGGGTGTGTGTGACCTAATATGCAAATGAGTTCCTGCTGGGCCTCTTCTACAAAAAAAACCCCGATGATAGCTTTAAAAATCACGAAACAATGGTGATGTCAGGAGGTGTGACCTAATATGCAAATGACTTCCTGCTGGGCTTCTTCTACAAAAAAGCCCTGCGTGAAACAATGGTGATGTCAGGGGGTGTGGCCTAATATGCAAATGAGTTCTACCCCAAAAGCCCTGATGACAGCTTTAAAACCCACTGGTTTCAGCACAAAGTTTTCTGCATCAACTTTTAAAACTCACCAGATAATGGTGGCTTAAACTTCTTATATATGCTTAGTAATACTTTTACTCGTTATACGTTGCATATATTTTCAAGTTCGTTCTTATTATTGACAGTGGTTGTGAAATTCCTTATGACTTGTGCTGCTCGGTGACCAGTTTTATAAAGGTTCCGGCTGCTTTGCAAAGGAGACTGCATGGCATTCTACTCCCCAGGGGCTCACTTCTAGCAGGAGCTCCTTTGCATATTAGGTCACACCCCCTGATGTAGCCTATCCTCCAAGCGCTTACAGTAGGCCCTGTAAGAACAGCCCTGTAAGCTCTTGGAGGATTGGCTACATCAAGGGAGTGTGGTTGAATATGCAAAGGAGCTCCTGCTAGGAAGTGAGCGCTGCTACCCCCCACTGCCATCCCTTCCCAAGTCCCGCCCTCCTCAGGCTCCACCCCCAAATCTCGTAGAGGTTTTGTGCAAAGTATTGTGCAAAAGCTGGTGCTTTTCTCCCGAATATTATTAAGGAATGGGCACAAGCTGGCTCACCGTCCCTTCGGGGAGGGACGGTGGCTCAGGGGTAGAGCATCTGCTTGGGAAGCAGAAGGTCCCAGGTTCAATCCCTGGCATCTCCAAAAAGGGTCCAGGCAAATAGGTGTGGAAAACCTCAGCTTGAGACCCTGGAGAGCCGCTGCCAGTCTGAGAAGACAAGACTGACTTTGATGGACCGAGGGTCTGATTCAGTAGAAGGCAGCTTCATATGTTCATATGTTCATATGAACGAAAGCTTGTCATGAATTTTGGCCGGTTCGTGTTTCGCAAAGTGATGTTCGCAAACTGACAAACAAATTTTGAATTGCCTCAAATGTTGATGCGGTTCGTGGTATTTGTGGTGCTTCGTGAAGAGCAGAAAGCAGGGGTTTACATGGCTTGGTTTGCAGTCTCGATTCATGGTTTTGGTTTGTGGTTTGGCCACGAACCGAACCAAACTGCAAAAATGCAGTTTGTGCCCATCCCTACATAGAAAGCCAGTTTGGTGTAGTTAAGTGTGTGGACTCCTATCTGGGAGAACTGGGTTTGATTCCTCACTTCTTCGCTTGCACCTGCTGGAATGGCCATGGGTCAGCCATAGCTCTGGCAGAGGTTGTCCTTGAAAGGGCAGCTGCTGTGAGAGCTCTCTCAGCCCCAGTCACCTCACAGGGTGTCTGTTGTGGGGGAGATAAAGGAGATTGTGAGCCGCTCTGAGACTCTGATTCAGGGAGAAGGGCGGGGTATAAATCTGCCCCCACCTCACAGGGTGTCTGTTGTGGGGGGAGAAGAGATAGGAGATTGTGAGCCGCTCTGAGTCTCTGATTCAAGGAGAAGGATGGGGTATAAATCTTCCCCCACCTCACAGGGTGTCTGTTGTGGGGGGAGAAGACAGAGGAGATTGTGAGCCGCTCTGAGTCTCTGATTCAGGGAGAAGGGCGGGGTATAAATCTGCCCCCAACTCACAGGGTGTCTGTTGTGGGGGAGGAAGGGAAAGGAGATTGTGAGCTGCTCTGAGTCTCTGATTCAGGGAGAAGGGCGGGGGTATAAATCTGCCCCCACCTCACAGGGTGTCTGTTGTGGGGGGAGAAGATAGAGGAGATGGTGAGCCGCTCTGAGACTCTGATTCAGGGAGAAGGGCGGGGTATAAATCTGCCCCCACCTCACAGGGTGTCTGTTGTGGGGGGAGAAGATAGAGGAGATGGTGAGCCGCTCTGAGACTCTGATTCAGGGAGAAGGGCGGGGTATAAATCTGCCCCCACCTCACAGGGTGTCTGTTGTGGGGGGAGAAGAGATAGGAGATTGTGAGCCGCTCTGAGTCTCTGATTCAAGGAGAAGGATGGGGTATAAATCTTCCCCCACCTCACAGGGTGTCTGTTGTGGGGGGAGAAGACAGAGGAGATTGTGAGCTGCTCTGAGTCTCTGATTCAGGGAGAAGGATGGGGTATAAATCTTCCCCCACCTCACAGGGTGTCTGTTGTGGGGGGAGAAGACAGAGGAGATTGTGAGCCGCTCTGAGTCTCTGATTCAGGGAGAAGGGCGGGGTATAAATCTGCCCCCAACTCACAGGGTGTCTGTTGTGGGGGAGGAAGGGAAAGGAGATTGTGAGCCGCTCTGAGTCTCTGATTCAGGGAGAAGGGCGGGGGTATAAATCTGCCCCCACCTCACAGGGTGTCTGTTGTGGGGGGAGAAGATATAGGAGATTGTGAGCCGCTCTGAGTCTCTGATTCAGGGAGAAGGGCGGGGTATAAATCTGCAGACTTCTTCTTCTTATAATACACATAAATGCATTACCCGACGAAGACAGAGGTCCTTTGCGTGGGTCGCGGTGCTCTGGGGAGGGAAATACCTCTCCCGGTTTTTGACGGTGCGCCACTGAAAGCGGAGGGTCGGGTCAAGAGCCTGGGGGTCCTACTGGAGCCTTCACTGTCAATGGAGGCCCAGGTAGCGGCCACTGCCAAGTCGGCGTTTTTTCATCTGAAGCGGGCAAGGCAGTTGGCTCCTTTCCTAGAGCGCCGGGACCTGGCAACAGTGATCCATGCGACGGTCACCTCAAGATTGGACTACTGCAATGCCCTCTACATGGGGCTGCCTCTGTGCCAAACCCGGAAGCTGCAGCTAGTGCAGAACGCAGCGGCCAGGCTGTTACTGGGACTCCCGAAATGGGAGCACATACAGCCGGGGCTGCGTGAACTGCACTGGCTGCCAGTTACATACTGGGTTCGCTACAAAGTGCTGGTTATCACCTTTAAAGCCCTATATGGTCGAGGACCTGCCTACCTGAGGGACCGTCTCTCCCCATATGAGCCCCAAAGAGCACTGAGGTCAGCAGGGAAGAACAAGCTGACTATCCCTGGGCCAAAGGAGGTAAAACTACAGAGCACCCGAGCACGGGCCTTCTCTGTTATAGCTCCGTGCCTTTGGAATCAGCTTCCGGAGGAGGTGCGGGCCCTGCGGAATCTAGACCAATTCCGCAGGGCCTGCAAGACTATTCTTTTTAGGCAGGCCTTCGTAGACGATTGACAAAGAGATGGCTGTTCAATCCGCCAAACTGATCCTATTTAGTGACCTCTGCCATTATGTGAATGAATAAAATAACACCAAGAACAAGAACATCACCGCTGCTATTAAATTAAATTAAATTAATTATGGAATGATCAGACAATTGGAATGGTTTTAGATATTGTTGTTTTAAATTATTGTATAATTCAAATGCTAATTGTTGTTTAAATTATGGTATAATTCATATGCTATTTTAAACTTAATGTATATTGTATGATTTTATTGAACCTGTTGTTAGCCGCCCTGAGCCTGCCTAGGCGGGGGAGGGCGGGATATAAATAAAAATTATTATTAGTATATTATTATTACACACAATTTGGCATGGCTAGAAATACAAGTCAGGATACAGTAAGTTAGACTGTGTGCAAGCAGCTCTCGTGATGTTTTCCTTGGCTGTTCATTTTCATAAAAGCAGACCTTTTGTGCTAGATCTAACTCACTGTGTGGAACTGCAGCCGACATCTAGGACTTCGGAGGCCATCAATATAAATATTTTAATGTCAATCATTCCATCCTGGTTCCCTCAGGTATTGTCTTCTCCAATGGTCACACCTGGAAGCAGCAGAAGAAGTTTGGGCAGGTCACCATGCGGAAGCTGGGCCTGGGAAAGAAAGAGCAACAAATCGCAGAAGAAGCCGATCAGCTGGTTGAGATGGTTGCACGCTCGAATGGTATGTGACACACGGGGTGCATTCACACTATGCTAAATAACGTGTCTTGCAACTGGATTTTTACTGTGTAAGAACAGCAGAAATCCACTTGCAAAATGCAGTATTTAGTGTAGTGCGGGGGGGGGCCAAATGTGCTTGACATAGAGCCACGTAGAATACACATCAGATGTTTGAGAGCCACAAGACAAAGAAGGAAGGAAGGAAGGAAGGAAGGAAGGAAGGAAGGAAGGAAGGAAGGAAGGAAGGAAGGAAGGAAGGAAGGAAGGAAGGAAGGAAAAAAGATGGGGAGAGAGGTAGAAAGAAAGCAACTTTAACTTTAAATGCATTCTCCAAGCTGCCAGCTGGCTTGTCTTGGAGAAGTGATTTGAAGGAAGAAATGCCTTCTCCAAACCAGCCAATGGGTGGTAGGGCCTTCGAGAGCCACACAATATGTGAGAAAGAGCTACATGTGGCTCCTGAGCCACAGTTTGGCCACCCCCAGTGTAGTGTGAATGCTCCCTAGGAGATAAACGTGGGCACATCTGCAGAATCCTTTGTGTGGACTATCATCTACATCAGTGGAAAAGAGCGAGAATCCCATAGCACCTTCCCGACCAACACACTTTGTGACAGGATAGCTCTCATGAGTCAGTGCTCACTTCTAAATACTGTGGAGTCAGCGGCTGTTAAAGCAACATTCAAAAGAACCCCTGCAGAGCCAAACTCTCCACTGGCCAATCAGAAGCGTTGCTAGGTAGAAGCCCCATCTGGCTCCACCCACTTTCATGTTTCCCACGGCCATCTTGTTGGGAACTCTGTCCTAGAGCCTCTCCTCTGAAACTGACATTTTCTCCAGGGAAAACGATCCCTGTAGACTCGAATTGCCGATCCCCAGGTGAGCAGAAAAACAAGGTCACAACGAACCTCTCTGAGAACCAGCCTCCAAATTAATACACTGCGAGCAACTCTTAGGAAAAAATGCAAAATATTTCTTAAGCCGCATACTTATAACAAACCCAAAAGGAACCTATGCCCACACCCAAAGTCACCAAAAGGCAAATAATGTCCAATATTTTAATGTCCAGTATTTTCCAACAGTAGGGTGTAGGTGAAAATTCCAATCACAGAGTCTTTCACACGGAGCGCTCCTCCTAAGAATTCCAATCTGAGTTAAAAGAGTCTTCTGGCTGCACAAGAAGAAGAAGAAGAAGACATTGGATTTATATTCCGCCCTCCACTCAAGAGTCTCAGAGCGGCTCACAATCTCCTTTATCTCCCTCCCCCACAACAGACACCCTGTGAGGTGGGTGGGGCTGGAGAGGGCTCTCCCAGCAGCTGCCCTTTCAAGGACAACCTCTGCCAGAGCTATGGCTGACCCAAGGCCATTCCAGCAGGTGCAAGTGGAGGAGTGGGGAATCAAACCCGGTCCTCCCAGATAACAGTCCACACACTGAACCACTACACCAAACTGGCTCTCTCAACAGAGACAAGCTTTGTCTTCTGCACAGCAAGGCACAAGAAGTAAGACGCGACGCGGTAGGACTCGTTCCCACATTTCGCTATTGCTTCTACGAGCTTTCAAAAGTTTTCTTTTTCTTTTTTCAAACGCTGTGGTTTATACTAACATCCTTTCGGTACGGTCAGTTTCCTAGGAAACGACAGCATCTGAAAAAAAAAAAAAAGAGAGAAAACGAAAAGAATTTTTTGAAAGCTCGTAGAAGCAATAGCGAAATGTGGGAACAAGTCCTACCGCGTCGCGTCTTACTTCCTGTGGATCCGGGATCTCCGTTGGAGACTCTTTTAACTCAGATTGGAATTCTTAGGAGCAGCGCTCCGTGTGGAAGACTCTGTGATTGGAATTTTCACCTACACCCTACTGTTGGAAAATACTGGACATTAGAATATTGGACATTAGAATATCTGCCCTTTAGAGACTTTGGGTCTTGGCATATGTTCCTTTTCGCTTTGCTATAAGTACGTGGCTTATTCTAAGAAATATTTTGCATTTTTTCCTAAGAGTTGCTTGCAGCGTATTAATTTGGAGGCTGGTTCTCGCAGAGGTTCATTGTGACCTTGTTTTTCTGCTTCAGGATCCGCGTTGCTCTTTGTTGGTTGCTCGATCCCCAGGTGAGGGCAGGGGATGCCCCGGTTTGGAAGCCCTCCCCCCGCTTCAGGGTCAGCAGAGAGAAATGTTTGCTGGGCACTCCATTGTTCCCTATGGAGACCGATTCCCATAGGGTATAATGGAGAATTGATCCGTGAGTATCTGGGGCTCCGTGAGGGGTTTTTGTTTTAGGTCGAGGCACCAGATTTTCAGCAAAGCATCCAACACCTCTCCTCAAAGCCCTCTCCACATTTCAAAAGGATTGGACCAGGGGGTCCAGTTCTATAAGCCCCCCCAAAAGGTGCCCCTCTCCTTCATTATTTCCAATGGAGGGAAGGCATTTAAAAGGTGTGTTGCCTCTTTAAATATGATGGTCAGAAATCCCTTTGGAATTCGGTTATGCTTGTCATACCTTGCTCCTGGCTCCACCCTCAAAGTCTCCTGGCTCCACCCCCAATGTCTCCTGGCTCCACCCCGAAAGCTCCCAGATATTTCTTGAATGGGACTTGGCAATCTTACAGTAGCCTGGAGATCTGCTGTAATTCCAGGACAACTTGAGGCCCACCCGGAAGCTGGCAAACCTAGCTAGGGTTGCCAATCCCCAGGTGGGGGCCGGGGATCCCCTGGTTTGGAGACCCTCCCCCCGCTTCAGGGTCATCAGAAAGCGGGGGGAGGGGAGGGAAATGTCTGCTGGGAACTCTATTATTCCCTATGGAGGCCAATTCCCATAGAAAGTAATGGAGAATTGATCTGCAGGTATCTGGGACCCCGGGGCCCCTGTTTTTTGAGGTAGA
Organism: Heteronotia binoei; assembly: GCF_032191835.1. Lineage (NCBI taxonomy): Eukaryota > Metazoa > Chordata > Lepidosauria > Squamata > Gekkonidae > Heteronotia > Heteronotia binoei. Next base: position 137,661,241 of record NC_083228.1, on the reverse strand, counting down.
AGCACCAGATTTCCAGTATAGCATCCAGTGGCTCTCTCCAATATACTCCCTAAGTTTCAAAAAGATTGGACCAGGGGGTCCAATTCTATGAGCCTCCAAAGAAGGTGCCCCTATTCATTATTTCCTATGGAAGGAAGGTATTTAAAAGGTGTGCTGTCCCTTTAAAAGTGATGGCCAGAACTCCCTTTGGAGTTCAATTCTGCTTGTCACACCCTTGCTCCTGGTTCCACCCCAATGTCTCCTGGCTCCACCCCCAAAGTCTCCTGGCTCCACCCCCAAAGTCCCCAGATATTTCATGAATTGGACTTGGCAACCCTAATCCTAGCTGGAGTGGCAGGTTTGGAGTAGCATACTTTGCACCTTCTAGAACGGAAAGCACGTTTTGTTACCCAACTTCTATTAGAAAAGAGAAATCCTCGGAGTTCTCAGGGGGGTCCCCTTTCCCTCATCGGACGAAATCCCAGCACAGCAAGGCAGAACCAGGGGGTCCAATGCTCAACCGGGCTGCAAAAACTTTATTTGCAGGGGAGCCGCTGGACCCTTCGTTGCTCATCAGAAATTCCATCTCCAACGTGATGTGCGCTGTGGTTTTCGGGCACCGGTTCTCTGTGGACGATGAAGAATTCGTCAAGTTGGTCAACGCTGTTATGTACAGCTTGAGTTTTGCTGCTAGCTTCTTTCATGGGGTGAGTAATTCACTAGAAGGGTGATTAGAGTCCCCTGCTCCCTCCCCCCCGCTCCCTACGAATGTTGCCTCTAAGCCAGGGGTGTCGAACTCGTTTGTTATGAGGGCTGGATCTGGCATAAATTTGATCTTGTTAGACCGGGCCATGTTTGTACCTATTTAAGATTAGGTAGCAGAGATACAAATTTGATAAAGAACACAGACAAACACAAAGATATATTTTTTAAAAAACTTAAAACATGCTTAAAATGTTAGCATTCGTTGGTCTTAAAAGGTGCTTTCTTTGTATCTCTCCCATGGGATCCAGGGAAATGAGCAAAGGAAGCTCTGACTCTTTCCAGTTTGGTGTAGTGGTTAAGTGTGTGGACTCTTATCTGGGAGAACCGGGTTTGATTCCCCACTCCTCCACTTGTACCTGTTAGCATGGCCTTGGGTCAGCCATAGCTCTGGCAGAGGTTGTCCTTGAAAAGGCAGCTGCTGTGAGAGCTCTCTCAGCCCCACCCATCTCACAGGGTGTCTGTTGTGGGGGAGGAAGGTAGAGTTTGTGAGCCGCTCTGAGACTCTTCGGAGTGGAGGGCGGGATATAAATGCAATATCATCATCTTCTTCTTCCTTCCCCAGGGGACTGGGGGGGGGAGCCTCAGCCAACAGAAGGAAGAAAGGCTTGGCTCAGTAGCTCTGCTGTGCAATTGAGCAATCCTTGCAAGGCAAGCTGTTATGCAGAAGGAAGCAAGATATAGGGAGAAGAAAGCAGATGACAGGAGGTTGTTTGGGGGCCTGATAGGAGCCCTCCGGGGGCCTGATTCCACCCCCAAACTGGATGTCCAACATCCCTGCTCTAAGCTACAGAGTTTTGTGAGCAAAAATTCTACTTTGTGAGCTACTGGCATTAAAGTCGTGAGCTACTGCATACATTCGTGTGCTCTGGGGTCATCCTTCCTGAGCTGAGACAAAAAGGTGTGAGCTGGAGGCTAAAAATCTGTGAGCTAGCTCACGCTAACTCAGCTTAGGGGGAACACTGCCCCACACTGCACTAATGGCTATTAGTCTATATGGGTCTCATGACCCCTTAAATACACCCCTCCTGATGCAAGAGTTCAATGAAGTTTTGCCACAATTACTGGCAGGGGTCGTTTCATAGGAAAAGAGGTGCCAGAGCTCATTAGTGCAACTCATTTGTATAATTTGCATATGCCACACACCCCTGACATCGCCAGAAGGTGTGCTAAATTATATCAGCTCAGCATCCACCTTCAAATGCTTCTTGAATTATCATTGCCGTAATAAAACCTTACTCCCATCATACTTTTTAAATGACGGTCTCCTACTGGCATGAGGGGGGGATATTACAAAGTTTGTAGAATCTTAGGGTTCAGCCAAATTCTCACAGGGGGTTTGAACAATGGAGCCCAGAAGCAAGTATTCGGGGGGGGGGTAAGAAAGAAAGAGCACAATAAAACATAGAGGTTCCAGAGCTCCGCTCCTGCCCAAAATGAGGCCTGATTACTGACAAGGATTTTATTTATTGACTTTGCTTATATCCTGCCTTATATCCTGACGAGAGCCGGTTTGGTGTAGTGGTTAAGTGTGTGGACTCTTATCTGGGAGAAGCAGGTTTGATTCCCCCACTCCTCCACTTGCACCTGCTGGAATGGCCTTGAGTTAGTCATAGCTCTGGCAGAGTTGTCCTTGAAAGGGCAGCTGCTATAAGAGCTCTCTCAGCCCCACCTACCTCACAGGGTGTCTATTGAGGGGGAGGGGGAGAAGGCAAAGGAGATTGTGACTGTTCTGAGGGCGGGATATAAATCCAATATCATCATCATCATCATCATCATCATCATCATCATCATCATCATCATCATCATCTTCTTCTTCTTCTTCTTCTTCTTCTTCTTCTTCTTCTTCTTCTTCTTCTTCTCCTCCTCCTCCTCCTCCTCCTCCTCCTCCTCCTCTCCAAAGCAGCTTACTCTGATCTCCTCTGCTCTGTTTCATCCTTCTAATACTTCTGTGAGGCAGAGTAGGCTGAGTTTACCTAGGGTAGCCAGGTCATGCCCAGCAACTGTCAGGAGTCAAGGGAGCAGAGATAAGGGAGCGGCACTGTCAGTGGCAGGGTGATATCATTTTGGGGGAGAAAAAAACCTTGACAATGATGTCAGTCCTCTCTAGGAATAGCCAGACGCTCTGTGGTAAACGATAGAGTTTGCTGGGCTTCCTAGAGAGGACTGACATCACTTCTGTATTTTTTCCAGAAGTGATGTCACACTGTGGCCAATGTCTGATTGGGAAATTCCTGGAGATCTGGTGGGGCACAAAATCTGGGACTGGAGGGAGCTCTCCCACGAGGCAGGTTAGGCATTTGCCTAGGGCTGGGCCCTCTCAACCCAGTGCCATAGGCAATGCCCAATTTTTGTGCCTGCACTGGCCTGGCGCCCTCCCCGCCCACTCTCTGATGACTCCAAGGGTCGTCTAGTCCAGCCCCCTGCACAATTCAGCTATCCCCCTCCCATTTCCCAGTGACCCCTGCTCTATGTCCAGAGGAAGGCAAAAATGAAAAAAACAAAAACCCCTCCAGGATCCCTGGGCCAATCTGACCTGGAGGAACATTCCTTCCTGATCTCAAAGTGAAGTTTAGTATTACCCTGGGCATGTAAGAAAGGACCACAAGAGTTGAGCTCATCTAGGGTTGCCAAGTCCAATTCAAGAAATATCTGAGGACTTTGGGGGTGGAGCCAGGAGACTCTGGGGGTGGAGCCAGGAGACATTAGGGGTGGAGCCAAGATCAAGGCTGTGACAAGCATCATTGAACTCCAAAGGGAGTCCTGGCCATCACATTTAAAGGGACGGCACACCTTTTCAATGCCTTCCTTCCATAGGAAATAATGAAGGATAGGGGCACCTTCTTTGGGGGCTCATAGAATTGGGCCTCCTGGTCAAATCTTTTTGAAACTTGGGGGGTATTTTGGGGAGAGGCACTACATGGTATACTGGAAATTTGGTGCCTCTACCCCAAAACACAGCCCCCCCAGAGCCCCAGATACCCGCGGATCAATTCTCCATGATTTTCTATGGGAATAAATCTCCCTAGGGAATAACAGAGTTCCCAGCAGACATTTCCCTCCCCTTCCCCCGCTTTCTGACGACCCTGAAGCGGGGGGAGGGCCTCCAAACCGGGGGATCCCCTGCCCCCACCTGGGGATTGGCAACCCTAAGCTCATCCCTTCCTACCCTCCCTCTCACGGTCTGCCGAAAGGTTTATGGATCGTTTTCTTAACCCTCCCGTGGTAGTGACTGAATTTTGCTTTCCTCTTTGGTCTGCAGCTTTACGAAATTCTCCCCAGCCTAATGAAACATCTTCCGGGACCTCACCAGACGGCGTTGGCTTGCACAGAGACGGTGCTTTCCTTTGCCCGGAAGGAGATAGAGCTCCACAAGGAGCAGGGGACGATACACGAGCCGCAGGATTTCATCGATTACTACCTGTTTCAGATGGAAAAGGTAAGTCTAGGCTTTGGAAAGGTGGCGCGCACTTTTTCTAAATAAATAAACAATACATGAAACTGTCAAGTCGGCTTGATTCAATATCGAGACTTTGCTGATACAAAGTTTCTCGTTTATTGTTATCATGACTGTCGACTACAGCAGAGATTGAAGGACGGAGGCCCATACAGTAAGATCAGCATTTAAGGTATACTTCAAAGGAATTCCTAAGGGAGGGGTTCTCTATGCGGGGCACATTCACACATTGATGTTACCATTTCATTCTCAGGGCTGGCTGGCCTTGAGTGCCTATCCGCCTTCCGCCTCCCCTGCACTCTCGCCTGAGAAGGCTCCACAATCTTGTTCCCATATTTCCATTTCAAAGCGATACTACACAACAAAGTAAAGGAGGGGGGTGAGGAGGGATCAAGCTAGCAGCATTGGAATGCAGTATGGCTTTACCCAGAGTGCCTTTCCCCAGAACCAAAGTTTGAGCCCAGACTTGACCAGAGTTAAAGCAGACTTGACAGAAACTGTCTAATATCCTCGGTCCATCAAGGTCAGCATTGTCTCCTCAGACTGGCAGCGGCTCTCGATGGCAGGGGTGTTGAACACATTTGTTATGAGGGCTGGATCTGACATAAATGAGACCTTGTTGGGCCGGGCCACGGGTGTCATAAAATGTAATGCCAGGTAGCAGAGAGGTAAACACTATAAAGGGCAGACAAACACAATTAAAGATTTAATTAAAAAACAATTAAAAGATTAGCGCTCTTGCAATATTTTGTTTATGGAACACCCCGTGAATTATTGCATCAAAAGCTGGAGACAATGTCTGTGCTGCATGCTTGAGTACGCTGCTCAGGTGTTGTTCAGGTGAGGGTCTGTAAGCGGCAAACCTGCTTTTGATTGATTGATATTCATTACAGACATCTCATGGTCAATGCTTGGAGCCTAAGACCCAGGGGAAAACATGACATGGCTGGGCATTGTGAAACTGCTTCACGTGCTGGTCAGCCAATGGAGGAAACAGAAGCTTTGCTCTGTAGCTCCTGTGCCTGGCAAAGCAAGCTGTGATGCAGAAGGAAGCAAGAGAGGGAGAGAGAAGGAAGCAGAGTGAGTTGCTCACGGGTCTGATAGGAGACCTCTGGGGGGTCTTATCTGGCCCTCAGGCCACACATTTGACACATCTGCTCTAGGGTCTCAGGCTGAGGTATTTCACATCACCTCCTGCCTGGTCCTTTTAATTGGAGATGCTGGGGATTGAACCTGGGAACTTCTGTGTGTCAAGCAGATGCTCTACCTCTGAGGCACAGATCAGTGTTAATTGGGCTCCTCTGAGTCATCATTATTGCATATTCTGCTATGATTGAATTCCATCAGCTAATAGCCTCCTTCCCACTCAGCACTTTCCCATATTAGTCACTAAACTGGGATAGTAGCTAGGGGACAGGCTTTGGCTCCTACTGATGGACCTCCTGATGGCACCTGGGTTTTTTGGCCACTGTGCGACACAGGCTATTTCTACACTCAGGGTTGATTCTGATTTTAGGAGCATTGATTCCATCTGTAGAAAATTCCTTTTCAAAAGTACTCTTGTAAAGTGAGGAGCAAATCTGGGGTGAAACCGCTTTCAGTGCCAACTCAAGAAAATGAGTGTAGATGACTTAAGAACATAAGAGAAGCCATGTTGGATCAGGCCAATGGCCCATCCAGTCCAACACTCTGTGTCACATAAGAGAAGCCATGTTGGATCAGGCCAATGGCCCATCCAGTCCAACACTCTGTGTCACATAAGAACATAAGAGAAGCCATGTTGGATCAGGTCAATGGCCCATCCAGTCCGACATTCTGTGTCACATAAGAGAAGCCATGTTGGATCAGGCCAATGGCCCATCCAGTCCAACACTCTGAGTCACATAAGAACATAAGAGAAGCCATGTTGTATCAGGCCAATGGCCCATCCAGTCCAACACTCTGTGTCACATAAGAACATAAGAGAAGCCATGTTGGATCAGGCCAATGGCCCATCCAGTCCAACACTCTGATTCACATAAGAATATAATGTTGGATCAGGCCAATGGCCCATCCAGTCCAACACTCTGTGTCACGCAGTGGCCAAAAAAAGGAGGTGCACAAGTTGGGCTAGAAGCCCTTCCACTTTGCCCCCCCCCCCCAGCACCAAGAATACAGAGCATCACTGCCCTGGACAGTTCCAATAATATGTTGTGGCTAATAGCCACTGATGGACCTCTGCTCCATATTTTTATCCAAACCCCTCTTGAAAGATAATGGAAAGCAAGACAGAAGTGATAGCAGTATGCAATGTAGATGAACATTTTAAATGTGCACGGAGAGAGGATCTTCTATCAAGTGTAGAAACAGCCACAGAGTGTTGGACTGGGTGGGCCATTGGCCTGATCCAACATGGCTTCTCATGTTCTTATGTATGTGTTGTCACAGTACCCAGACAGAAGATCTCGATCAAAAACTGAAGAAAGGTAGGAAATAAAAGTTATAAATAAAGCTTTCATTATTTAGATTGTGTCATCCCTCAGCATACCTCTCCCGTCTTTTCAAATGTGTCTTCTGAGATTCTGGGTTGATGCTTTGGCTTAAAAAAACAGCGGAACTCCACACTGTGAGCTACCTTTCAGCTTCAGTCTCCTCCAAATAGAGCAAACTTGATCCTGACACGACGTACAACGATGAGAACCTGGCTCAGTGCATTTTCGACCTCTTCATCGCTGGATCAGAGACGACTGCCACTTCTCTGCAATGGGCGCTAGTCCTCATGGCAAACTACCCAGACATCCAAGGTAAGAAGCGTTTCTCTGGGGGTGAACAAGATTCCCCTCGATCCGCATCCAGAGGTTGTCTTTGATTATTTTAAGAATAATTCACACTCTTTTAAAGGTTTCGCATTGGATAGCCGATTTACACACACACACACACACACACGCATATGGTGAAAGTGCAGTCAAATTTAGGATGATTCTGTAGGGTTTTCAAGGCAAGAGGAGAGCAGAGATGTTGCCCCTGTGTAGGAGAAATGAGGATTGCAGGAACCTGCTCATGGACTCCCATTCCCACCAGCTTCCCAAGTGCATCAAGAAAGAGACGGTTGTTCTACAAAAAAATCTTATTTATTTAACTTCAAACCCAAATGTATATTATTTAAAACCAGGGCTTTTTTTTTTTTTAGCAGGAATGCATAGGAACGCGGTTCTGGCTGGCTTGGTGTCAGAGTGTGTGACCTAATACGCAAATCATAGAATCATGGAGCCGCCCTGAACCTGCTTCGGCGGGGAGGGCGGGATATAAATCCAAGGAATAGGGGTCATCTAGTCCAACCCCCTGAGCAATGCAGGAAAATCACAAATACCCCCCCCCCACACACACACCTAATGACCCCTAGAATCATAGAGTTGGAAGGGACCTCCAGGGTCATCTAGTCCAACCCCCTGCACAATGCAAGAAACTCACAAACGCCTCCCCCCAAATTCACAGGATCTTCATTGTTGTCAGATGGCCATCTAACCTCTGCTTAAAAACCTCCAAGGTAGGAGAGCCCACCACCTCCCGAGGAACCTTATTCCACTGAGGAACCGCTCTAACAGTCAGGAAGTTCTTCCTAATGATGAGCCGAAAATTCTTTTGATTTAATTTCAAATTGATTTAAATGAGTTCCCGCTGGGCTTTTTTTCTCTTTGTTGGTTTTTTTTTTTGCTCTTTGTTGGTTGCTCAATCCCCAGGTGGGGGCAGGGGATCCCCCAGTTTGGAGGACCTCCCCCCATGTTAGGGTCATCAGAAAGCGAGGGTGGGGGAAAAGAAATGTCTGCTGGGCACTCCATTATTCCCTAGGGAGTCCGATTCCCATAGGGTATAATGGAGAATTGATCTGTGGGTAACTGGGACTCTGTGGGGGCTGTGTTTTGAGATAGAGGCACCAAATTTGCAGCATAGCATCCGGTGCTTCGCTTCAAAACACCTTTCAAGTTTCAAAAGGATTGAACGAGGGGGTCCAATTCTACGCGCCCCAAAAGAAGGTGCCCCTATCCTTCATTATTTCCAATGGAGGGAAGGCATTTAAAAGATGTGCCAGAACTTTAAATGTGATGGCCAGAACTCCCGTTGGAGTTCAATTATGCTTGTTACGACCTTCCTCCTGGCTCTACCCCCAAAGTCCCTTGGCTCCACCCCCAAAGTCCCCAGATATTTCTTGAATTGGACCGGGCAACCCTAGTTTTAGCAGAGGACTGAGACCCAGCAGGGAGCCAGTTTGGTGTAGCGGTTAAGTGTGCGGACTCTTATCTGGGAGAACTGGGCTTGATTCCCCACTCCTCCACTTGCAGCTGCTAGAGTGGCCTTGGGTCAGCCGCAGCTCTGGCAGGAATTGTCTTTGAAAGGGCAGCTGCTGTGAGAGCTCTCTAAGCCCCACCCACCTCACAAGGTGCCTGTTGTGGAGGAGGAAGGTAAAGGAGATTGTGAGCCACTCTGAGACTCTGAGATTCGGAGAGGAGGGTGGGATATAAATCCAATATCATCATCGTCAGCATCACCACCACCATCATCTTCTTCTTCTTCATCATCTTCATCTTCTTCATCATCATCTTCTTCTTTATCATCATCTTCTTCTTCTTCATCATGATCATCATCATCATCTTCTTCTTCCCAGCCCTAATTCGGCAACACTCTTCATAGAGACCTTGGACTTGGTTGGTGGTCTCCCCTCCCGATAAGAATCACAGCTGACTCTGCTAAGCTTCCAAGCATGGATGCGATCCAGCCAGCCTGGTCATCCAGGACAGGGCAGCTGGAGGGAAGCTCTATCGAGTCGCAGCTGACTTGTGGCCATCTAGTACAGTTCCCAAGAGGTCAGTTTGCCGTTTCCTGCCTCTGCATAGCAACCCTGAACTTCCTCGGAGGTGTCTCATCCAAGTACTAACAGGGGCCAGCCCTGCTTAATGTCTGAGATCTGATGATGGTAGTTTGCCATTCAGGATCTGCATAGTGATCCTGAACTTCACTGGGTGTTCTCCCGCACATTCTGTAGCTTGGCTGTGAAACCAGGTCCCTTGCTTGGAGACATTCTTCATTACTTCCTTTACACATTCTAGAGCAGCCTACATACAGCTTAGGCGTATGCTTGGTATACTCTCTGTAATGCCCAAGAGGAAATTTTCTATGCCAGCGATCTTATCTCAGTTAAGAGTTCTTGCGCTTCTTCTCTTTTTTGTAGAGAACCAGTTTGGTGTAGTGGTTAAGTGTGCTGCCTCTTATCAGGGAGAACCAGGTTTGATTCCCCACTCCTCCACTTGCAGCTGCTGGAATGGCCTTGGGTCAGCCATAGCTCTCACAGAGCTGTGTCTGGTGTAGTGGTTAAGTGTGCGGACTCTTATCTGGGAGAACCGGGTTTGATTCCCCACTCCTCCACTTGCACCTGCTGGAATGGCCTTGGGTCAGCCTTAGCTCTGGCAGAAGTTGTCCTTGAAAGGGCAGCTGCTGTGAGAGCCCTCTCAGCCCCACCCACCTCACAGGGTGTCTGTTGTGGGGGAGGAAGGTAAAGGAGATTGTGAGCCACTCTGAGACTCTTCGGAGTGGAGGGCGGGATATAAATCCAATATCTTCTTCTTCTTCTTATCTTCTTCTTCTCCTCGAAAGGGCAACTTCTGTCAGAGCTCTCTCAGCCCCATCTGCTTCACAGGGTGTCTGTTGCAGGAAGCAGAAGAATTGCAGATTTATACCCCGCCCTTCTCTCTGAATCAGAGACTCAGAGAGGCTCACAATCTCCTATATCTTCTCCCCCCCGCAACAGACACCCTGTGAGGTGGGTGGGGCTGAGAGGGCTCTCCCAGCAGCTGCCCTTTCAAGGACAACCTCTGCCAGAGCTATGGCTGACCCAAGCCCATTCCAGCAGGTGCATGGGGAGGAGTGGGGAATCAAACCCGGTTCTCCCAGATAAGAGTCCGCACACTTAACCACTACACCAAACCGGCTCTCGAAGAAGATAAAGGAGATTGTAAGCCCTTCGGAGTCTCTGATTCAGAAAGAAGGGCGGGATATAAATCTGAAGTCGTCCTCTTTTTAGCAACAGTGTCTTCTGTTTCCCACCATTGTCTCCAGAGAAAGTCTACAAGGAGATAGACGAGGCTTTCGGTTCGGCTCACTCCATCAGCTACCAAGAGCGGAAGAAGCTGCCCTACACCAACGCCGTGATTCACGAAACCCAGCGTGCTGAATTTATGCTGCTGTTTGGAGTCCCTCGGCAGTGCGTGAAGGACGTGCACGTTCTTGGCTTTTTCATCCCAAAGGTAGACGTCATTGTTACAGCTGCGCTTCTGTATCAACAGCCACCCAATCGCGGCCATTAAAGAGAGGTGTCTGTGCAGGAACCGACTGTAGAATGTGGACTGCGTACTGTAAGCGAGAAGTCCTACCCCACCAGTATAGAAAATTTCTTTGGACAGAAGATGGAATCTTCGTATTGAGAGGTAGTAAGCCTCTGTAGAAAACAGCCCCGTGGTCCAGAGCGGTGAAGCTGCGGTACTGCAGTCCGAGCTCTCTGCTCACGACCTGAGTTCGATCCCAGCGGAAGCTGAGTTCAGGTCGCGGCTCGAGGTTGACTCAGCCTCCATCCTTTCGAGGTCGGTAAAATGAGTCCCCAGCTTGCTGCGGGGGGAAGTGTAGATGACTGGGAAGGCAACTTCTTCACCCAAAGGGTGATTAACACATGGAATTCACTGCCACAGGAGGGTGGCGGCGGCTACAAGCATAGACAGCTTCAAGAGGGGATTGGATAAGCATATGGGGCAGAGGTCCATCAGTGGCTATTAGCCACAGCGTATTCTTGAACTCTGTCTGAGACAGTGATGCTTTGTATAGATGCTTGGGAGGCACAATGGAAGGGCTTCTAGTAGTCTTGGCCCCACTGGTGGACCTCCTGATGGCACCTGGTTTTTTTGGCCATTGTGTGACACAGAGTGTTGCACTGGCTGGCCATTGACCTGATCCAACATGGCTTCTCTTTTGTTCTTATGTTCAATGGCAAACCACCCCCTAAAAAAGTCTGTTGTGAAAACATCATGATGCCACATCACCCCAGAGTCGGAAACGACTGGTGCTTCCACAGGGGACTACCTTTACCTTTAAGTCTCTGTAGGCAAAAATAATGTCATTTATGGAAAGAAAAGGAAAGGTCCCTTTGCAAGCACCAGTAATTTCTGACTCTGGGGTGACGTTGCTTTCAGAACGTTTTCACGGCAGACCTTTTTACGGGGTGGTTTGCCATTGCCTTCCCCTTTCATCTACACTTTCCCTCCAACAAGCTGGGTCCTCATTTTACCGACCTCAGAAGGATGGAAGGCTGAGTCAACCTTGAGCCAGCTACTCAAACCAGCTTCCGCCGGGATGAACTCAGGTCGTGAGCAGAGAGCTTGGACTGCAGTACTGCAGTGTTACCACTCTGCTCCGCAGGGCTCCTTAAAGGTAGAGAAGGAAAGGAAAGGTCCCCTGTGCAAGCACCAGTCATTTCCGACTGTGGGGTGACGTTGCTTTCAGAACGTTTTCATAGCAGACTTTTTACGGGGTGGTTTGCCACTGCCTTCCCCAGTCTTTTACACTCCCCCCCCCCCGCAAGCTGACCGAACCTCGGAAGGATGGAAGGCCGAGTCAACCTTGGCCGGCTACTTGAATCCAGTTTCCGCCGGAATCGAACTCGGGTCGTGAGCAGAGAATTCAGACCACAGTACTGCTGCTTTACTACTCCGCATCACGGGGCATTTATGAAGGGTGTACAAATTCTTCTGCCCTCCCCCCCGCAAAACACACATTTCCCGACCCCTCTGCGAGTTGCATCAGATTTCTTCGGGAGTGTGGAAATGCAACGTTTCTTTTTAAAAAAGGAAAATGAAGATGAAGACAAAAAAAAACAACGGAATCACAATAATGGGCTTAATTACAGGTGGGAAGGCGTGAGTTGGTTATTAGGAAATTTCTCTTGACAGCCAGAGTAGTTCAGTGGTGGAGTCAGCTGCCTAGGGGATGGTGAGCTCCCCCTCACTGGCAGTCTTTGAGCAGCAGCTGGACGGACACTGGCCAGGGATTTTTTTTTCTTCAGTCGTACGGTTGAGTCCGACTCTTTGCGACTCCATGGGCTGCATCACGCCAAGCCCTTCTACCTCCCACTGCCCTCCTAAGTTCGCTCAAATTCATGTTCGTTGCATCGGTAACACTGTCTAACAATCTAGGCGAGGGTGGTCGTACGGTCGCTCTCCAGATGTTTTTTTGCCTACAACTCCCATCAGCCCCAGCCAGCACGGCTGATGGCTGGGGGCTGATGTGTGAGTTGTAGGCAAAAAACATCTGGAGAGCTACCGTTGGCCACCCCTGATCTAGGCCACCGTTTCCCATTTGAAGGGTCGCGACCTGGTACCAGGGCCACGGAAGCCTCAATACGGGGTTGCCAGGGGCGGCCCAACAGCCCCCTCCCCTCTCTATTTATCTTTAGCACTGCATGCCTCACAGCGCTCCAGCCCTGCCCACCACGCCGCCACCAGCCTGTAGCACTCAGAGAGCACTACAGACACTGCACACTGGCCAGAAGCACTCTCCCATCCCTCTCTGATATCCAGAAACAACAGAGAAGGATGGGGAAAGCTCCTGGCCAGCACACAGTCTCTGTAGCGCTCCCTGATCATCCTCTGTCCGGACCACAGGGAAAGAACCGGGCCACGGTGTGTGTGTGTGTGTGTGGAGTTTGGGAAAACCTGATCTAGGCTGATTCTGCATTGAGCAGGGGGGTTGGACTCGGTGGCCTCTATGATCCCTTCCAACTCTCTGATTCTATGAAATCAATTTCTAAAATAGATGAAAGGAAGTCCTTCTTCACCCTCAAATAGTCATTCACACGTAGAATTCACTGCCACAGGAAGTGGTAGCCTCTACAAGCATAGACAGCTTCATGAGGGGACTGGATAAACATCTGGAGCAGAGGCCCACCAGTGGCTATTAGCCACAAGGTATAGACAGAACACTCTGTCTGAGGCAGTGCTGCTGCCTCAGACTTGCCTCAGACTTGGTACTTATTGGTACTTGGTGCTGCTGCCTCAGACTTGGTACTTATTGGTACTTGGGGGCAAGAGTGGGAGAGCTTCTGGAGTTCTGGCCCTGCAGGTGGACCTCCTGATGGCATCTGAGTTTTGGCCACTGTGTGACACAGAGGGCGTTTTCACACTCACCTTCAGCCGGCGCGACCCCCCTCTTCACCGCGCAGGATCTGCGCGGATTTCGCACGTAAAGCCGCGGAGCAGCCGGAAGAGCCGGAAACTCCCGGCGCTTTTGCGGCGCAAACGTAAACCGCCAAAAAGCAGTTTCCGTTTGCGCGGCTTTTGCGCCGGGAGTTTCCGGCTCTTTCGGCTGCTCCGCGGCTTTACGTGCGAAATCCGCGCAGATCCTGCGCGGTGAAGAGGGGGGTCGCGCCGGCTGAAGGTGAGTGCGAAACGCCCAGAGTGTTGGACTGGATGGGCCACAGGCTGACACAACCTGTCTTCTCTTATGATTCCATGAAAATATGTGAACCGAGTCCCAGGAGGATGAAATATGCCTGAGAGTCAGGGCCTTTTTTGTAGCAGGACTCCTTTGCATATTAGGCCACACCCACCGACATAGCCAATCCTCCAAGAGCTTACAGGGTTCTTGGTACAGGGCCTACCGTAAGCTCTTGAAGGATTGGCTACATCAGGGGTGTGTGGCCTAATATGCAAAGGAGTTCCTGCTACAGAAAAACCCCTATTTATTATTATTATTATATTTATATTCCGCCCAATCCATCATGGGGGCTCAGGGCGGAGTACATCAATGGATCACAATAAATTACAATAAAATCACAATAAAATCGGTTACAATAGCGAGTTAGTAGTACAGCAAGATGGTCCAACAGAGTGATGTCGTGGCGCGGTGGGAAGGCCAACTGATCTAACAAGTAGATGCCCGCCGCCTCATCCAAAAGCCTGACGGAACAGCTCCATTTTACAGGCCCTGCGAAAGGCTAACAAGCCAGGTAGGGCCCAGATCTCCATAGGGAGCTGATTCCACCAGGTTGGGGCCAGAACCGAAAAGGTCCCGGCCCTGGTAGAGGCAAGGTGGGCATCTCTTGGGCCGCGGATGGTCAGAAGGTCTTGGGAGGCTGAACAAAGTGACCTCCGGGGCACATATGGAGAGAGACGGTCCCTCTGTTGAGAGTCATGCAGAGATTAGTTTGGGGACGGAGAGGAACAAGCATGAAATGGTCTGATCTCGATGCACCCTGAGTCACCATTTTCTTCTTGGCAGGGGGCCATTGTTGTTCCAGACCTACGCTCCGTTCTTCTGGATCCTGAGCGCTGGGAGACACCTGAGGATTTCAACCCCAACCATTTCTTGGACAAAGATGGCAATTTTGTGGCCAGAGAGGAGTTTCTGCCTTTTGGTGCAGGTAAACCGAGAAGTCTTGGTTAGCTTCTGGAGAAGCGGGCAGTGACTCACGAAAGTGACCACAAATTCCGTGAGTCCAGACTCCTGGACTCGAACTCTTTTCCGCTGCTACAGACGGACTAACACGACCAGGGCCGGCGTGTGGGAATAGGCCAAGTAGGTGGCCTCGTTGGGCACCACTTGGCCTAGGGGCACCACGAGGCACCCTCTCTCCTCACGGCCGCTGTAAAGTCTGGCTCTGAGTGCCAACTCTGAGCGAGCCAGCCCTTCCTGGACTCTTCTGAGGTCTCCCGAGCCTTGGGAGGCCTTGGCAAAGTCTGGGGTGAGCGCGGCAGTGATGGCAGTGACATTGGGCCATGTGAGAATAGAGATGGGGGGGCAGATGGTCAGGATTCGGCCTAAGGGCACAGGCACCCCTAGTGCCAGGCCTGAACACGGCTACCCGGCTTGACCTGGCTTCTGATTGAAAGTGAAGTGAGCCGGGCTGACGGATATTGAAATAAAAGACATCCGTGCTTCTTGGGTGAAGGGACGTGCTGTCAAGTTACAGTGGACTTATATGAACATATGAACATATAAAGCTGCCTTATACTGAATCAGACCCTGGGTCCATCAAAGTCAGTATTGTCTTCTCAGACTGGCAGCGGCTCTCCAGGGTCTCAAGCTGAGGATTTTCACACCTATTTGCCTGGACCCTTTTTTGGAGATGCCGGGGATGCAGCAGGGGTGTCAAATTCATTTGTTATGGGGACTGGATCTGACCTAAATGAGACCTTGTCAGGCCGGGCCGTGTGCGTCAAGAAATGAAACGCCAGATAACGGCGATATAAAGGACACAGCCAAACACCATCGATTTTTAAAAACAAAAACAAAACAAAACTTAAAGCATGCTTAAAGTATGAGCACTCTTGCAATATTGGGGTTAGGGTTGCCAAGTCCAATTCCAGAAATATCTGGGGACTTTGGGGGTGGAGCCAGGAGACTTTGGGGGTGGAGCCAGGAGACACTGGGGTGGAGCTTGGAGCAAGGGTGTGACAAGCACAATTGAACTCCAAAGGGAGTCCTGTCCATCACAATTAAAGGGACCTCACAACTTTTTAAATGCCTTCCTTCCCTCCACCCTGCCCTTCTCCGATTTCACCTCAGAGGCGGAGCGGAGCGGGCGACGCTGCTGTGCTGCTGCCGCCTCTTCTCCGCTTCACCGTAGCTGCTCCTCTGAGATGGGCTCAGGCTGAGCCCATCTCGGAGGAGCAGCTACGGTGAAGCGGAGAAAAGGCGGCAGCGCAGCGGCGTCGCCTGCTCCGCTCCGCCTCTGAGGTGAAATCAGAGAAGGGCAGGGTGGAGGCAGGCCAGGAGCGTGGCGAGCCGCGAGTCCGGGTCCTAGAAGGACACAGATTCGCGGCTCGCCATGTTCCTGGCCTGCCTCCACCCTCCCCTTCTCTGATTTTACCTCAGAGGCGGAGCGGAGCGGGTGATGCCGCTGCGCTGCTGCTGCCTCTTCTCCGCGTCATCTTAGCTGCTCCTCCAAGATGGGCTCAGCCTGAGCCCATCTCGGAGGAGCAGCTACGGTGAAGGGTAGAAGAGGCGGCAGCTGCGCAGCGGCGTCGCCCGCTCCGAGATGGGGCGGCTCGCCACGCTCCTTGGCACCGTTTCCCCCCTCCCCCTGCTTCCGTTTTTTTGGGGAGCGGGAGAAGAGGCTGGAAATCCTGGGGTCCCCCGCCAGGGCGGGAGGGTTGGGAAGCCTAATTGGGGTCAGTATCAAAGCAAGCTGTCCCCACCCCACTTCCTCCCCAAGAGAGGAGCCTCAGCCAATGGGGAAAATAGAGGCTTTGCTCTGTAGCTCCTGTGTGATTGAGAAATCCTGGCAAAGCAAGCTGTGATGCAGAAGGAAGCAAGAGAGAGGGAGGAGGAGGCAGACCTGCTTGCGGGGCTGACAGGAGCACTCTGGGGGCCTGATCCGGCCCTCGGGCGGCCCATATGACACCCCTGCATTCGAGTTTTCGAGGAAAGAGATGAACAGAGGTGGTTTGTCCTTGCTTGCCTCTGTGTAGCAACCCTGGACCTCCTTGGAGGTCCCTCATCCAAGTACAAAACAAGACCGATCCTGTTTATCTTCTGAGATCTGAGGAGGTTGAGCTAATCTGCGCCATCCAGGTCAGAGCAGTAGGAAGCTTTACATAATGACAATCAGAGGGCAGAGTGCCGGGAAACGTTTTCCTGAGAATAGGTTCGGCTGAATCAAATGGGACTTCTGAGGAGGCTTCTTTAGGATGGCTCCCGGAACTGCCTTTACGAGCCTGAAATATCTCTATATTGTATATTTGTTGATGTATTAACTATTGTATTCATTTTTGTTGTTGTCGGATGCATAGTCCACCTGTTTTCTAGATCTTTAGAAAAATCAAGTAACTACAGCTTGGAGTCCAGTAGCATCTTAGAGACGATGATGAAGATGAAGAAGAAGAAGAGGAGGAGGGGGAGGAAGGGGGTGAAGGAGATTGGATTTCTACTTCACTCAGAACCTCAGAGTGGCTTCCAATCCCCTTCCCTTCCTCTCCCCACAATAGGAAGCCTCTGAGGTATGAGGGGCTGAGAGAGTGTTGTCATTCTCAGCTCTCTCAGCCCCACCTACCTCACAGGCAGGTCCAGCGCAAGGTGTTCTGGTGCCCCTCGGTCGAGCCCTGATCCCCCGCCCCCCCCTGGTGTCTTCTCTCGCGTGCAAAGCGTGTGTGGCCCGATGACGTCACCGGAAGTGACGTCATCGGGCCGCGTGCACGAGCACTCGGTCTGACCCTCCCCTGCTTCAAAGGGAGCCGGCAAGTCTCTTGCCAGCTCCCTTTGAAGCAGGGAAGGACTGGGCCGAGCGATCGCACGAAGCGCGCACGTCCCTCTCCAGCTTTAAAGGGAGCCGGCAAGAGGCCATGGTCTCTTGCCGGCTCCCTTTGAAGCGGGGGAGGGCCGAGCGGAGCGATCTTGGGATGTCAAGATGTCCTCGGGCCATGCGCACTTCGCGTGAGCACTCTGGTCGACGGGAAGGGTGGTTCTGGTCGGGTCAGCAGGGATGGGGAGTACCTCTGGTCAGGTTGGCGGCACTCTGGTCAGGTCGGCGGGGACGGGGTGCCTCTGGGTTGGGTCGGCGGGGATGGGGAACGCCTCTGGTCAGGTCAGCAGCACTCTGATCAGGTTGGCAGGGATGGGGAGGGGGCGCTGACCCCCGCCCTCGTGGCGGTGGCACCTGAGGCAGCCTCCTCCTTCGCCAACTCCCACGCGCCAGCCCCGCTCACAGGCTGTCTGTTGTGGGGAGTGGAAGGGAAGGTGATTGTACGCTACGGCTGACCCCTTTGGGTAGTGAAGGGTGGGTTTTGAACCACCCTCCTCCTCCCCCTCTCCTCTGGCAGCACGATGGGGGGGGTGTGGAATCGGCAGTGATAGTGGAATGTGGTGGGCTTCAAGGCAGCTGGTTGTAGGTCAGTGGGGGCTCTCAGTAAAGCCCCCCACTATGGGATCTCAGGCAGCTGCCCCAGACGGCATGTAGCTAATTGCCCCTGTGTGGTATTCCACGTTCCCTCTAAGCTGAGTTAGTGTGAGGTAGCTCACAGGTTTTTTTTAGCCTCCAGCTCACATATTTTTGTCATCGCTCAGGAAAAATGGCCCCAGAGCAAACTAATTGAAGAAGAAGAAGAAGATATTGGATTTATATCCTGCCCTCCACTCCGAAGAGTCTCAGAGCGGCTCACAATCTCCTTTACCTTCCTCCCCCACAACAAACACCCTGTGAGGTGGGTGGGGCTGGAGAGGGCTCTCACAGGAGCTGCCCTTTCAAGGACAACTTCTGCCAGAGCTATGGCTGACCCAAGGCCATTCCAGCAGGTGCAAGTGGAGGAGTGGGGAATCAAACCCGGTTCTCCCAGATAAGAGTCCACACACTTAACCACTACACCAAACTGGCTATGGCTCACAACTTTAAAGCCAGTAGCTCACCAAGTCGAATGTTTGCTTACCAGACTCCACAGCTTAGAGGGAGTCCTTTCGATGCTTTCTGTTGTTTCCTTCGCAGGTGCCCGAGCATGTGTTGGAGAACAGCTGGCACGGATCGAGCTTTTTGTCTTCTTCACCAGCCTGATACGAGCGTTCACCTTCAAGCTGCCGGAAGGAGTGAAGGAAATTGACCGGAGGCCGATCATAGGGCTGACCACTCTTCCTCGTCCATTTAAGATCTGTGCCGTTCCACGCTAGAGCACATCGTAGGCTACTAAGGCGCCTGGTTTGCTCAGGCCGACCTTTTCTCCTCCCTCCTTTCCCATTTCAGCTGTGCCTTGATTAATTCATTGCCTCCTGGAGCTTCTCCCCTCCATGAGAACTTTGCCAGTGCCCTGCTTAGAGGGGGACGGCCGGTAGTTCGGCAATGTTGTCGGCAGCGAAATCTACAACTGTCCCCCCAACGCGTATAGTTCCTCCTGGTTTTCCGTTTCTGCACACACGCTCAGGAAGGAAATCTGGCGATGCGTCTGACTGGAACGTGCCCATTGTATCTGTGTTCCTTTCCGAGAGAAACGGAGAGCCTATTTTTTTGATAAAATATTTGGTAACATTTACTGACTGATTTCAGATTCGGTGTGCTCTTCGGAGCGTTGAATTGGCTGTCACAAAGGACAATGTCAAAGGATTGTTAGGGGGTGTGCCCTGGCTCAGCAACAGAGTGTCTTCTTGACATGCAGAAAGTCCCAGGTTCAATCCCCGGCTTCTCCAGCTTAAAAGATCCAGTGGTGGTAGGTGAGAAGAAGAAGAGAAGAAGAGATTGGATTTATAACCTGCCCTTCATTACCCAAAGAAGTCTCAGAGCAACTTACACTCTCCTTCCCGTTCCCCTCCCCACAACAGACACCCTGTGAGGTAGATGGGGCTGAGAGCTCTGACAGAAACTGCTCTTTCCAGAACAGCCTCTGACAGAGTTATGCCTGACCCAAGGCCACTCCATCAGCTGTATGTGGAGGAGCGGGGAATCAAACCTGGTTCTCTCAGATAAGAGTTCACACACTTAACCACATAAGAACATAAGAGAAGCCATGTTGGATCAGGCCAATGGCCCATCCAGTCCAACACTCTGTGTCACGTAAGAACATAAGAGAAGCCCTGTTGGATCAGGCCAGTAGCCCATCCAGGCCAACACTCTGTGTCACATAAGAACATAAGAGAAGCCATGTTGGATCAGGCCAGTGGCCCCTCCAGTCCAGCACTCTGTGTCACATAAGAACATAAGAGAAGCCATGTTGGATCAGGCCAGTGGCCCCTCCAGTCCAGCACTCTGTGTCACGTAAGAACATAAGAGAAGCCCTGTTGGATCAGGCCAGTAGCCCATCCAGGCCAACACTCTGTGTCACATAAGAACATAAGAGAAGCCATGTTGGATCAGGCCAATGGCCCATCCAGTCCAACACTCTGTGTCACGTAAGAACATAAGAGAAGCCATGTTGGATCAGGCCAATGGCCCATCCAGTCCAACACTCTGTGTCACATAAGAAGATAAGAGAAGCTATGTTGGATCAGGCCAATGGCCCATCCAGTCCAACACTCTGTGTCACACAGTGGCTAAAAAAATTATATATACATATACACACTGTGGCTAATAGTCCGAACCCCGGCACAACGCAGGAAATTCACAAGTACCTACGCCTCACACCCTCTGTGACCCCTACTCCATGCCCGGAAGATTGGGGTGGAGGGGGACACAACCCTCCAGGATCCCTGGCCAAAGTGGTTTGGAGAACATTGCTTCCTGAATCCCAAAGGGACGAAAAGGGAAGGGAATTGCTTCCTGACCCCAAGGACCTCTAGTGGAGAACCTGGAGAGGTGCTGACAGTCTGAGTAGTAGACAATACTGCCCTTGATGACCTGACAGTTTCATTCAGTATAACTGAATGGGTGTGACTGTGCCTAACGGCAAATGTTCCCACCGAGAGGCATTTGAGTGGAGTTTCTTGGAGACAGGCCCATCATCGATGGGCAAGAACAAAACCAAACCACTGTGAATATTGGCTGAAAAATAAATGAATGAAATATATCTAACACAGTGTTTCCTGACTCTTATTCAATAACTCACTCCATTAATTACATCAAACTTTTTCAGTTCAGTTCAGTCACCTTTCTTGGCATAAGATACATTTCAGTCGCATGAACATTAACAAAGGCACTATTATAGTTAGGACGCTTAACTCGGTATAAGATACAACATCATAAAATTAGCCCCAGTCAGAAGAATGGCAAAATTCATTGACGTATAAACAGAATTTGTCACAAAATAAAACCACATGGATAGAAAATGGAAGAAACCGCCATGTCGACCAAATCAGCTTCACACAGAACATCTGGACAGTTCCCAAAAGCAAACAGCATCAAAACTCAACGGACATTCTGACTGACGAGTGCCTAGATTTCAACTCTTTTCCCTAGCCATTGCCTCAAATTTAAATAGGAGAAGTTAATCCCAAACTTAAAGAAGAAGAAGAAGATATTGGATTTATATCCTGCCCTCCACTCCGAAGAATCTCAGAGCGGCTCACAATCTCCTTTACCTTCCTCCCCCACAACAGACACCCTGTGAGGTAGATGAAGATATTGGATCTATATCCCACCCTCCACTCCGAAGAGTCTCAGAGCGGCTCACAATCTCCTTTACCTTCCTCCCCCACAACAGACACCCTGTGAGGTGGGTGGGGCTGAGAGGGCTCTCACAGCAGCTGCCATTTCAAGGACAACCTCTGCCAGAGCTATGGCTGACCCAGGGCCATGCTAGCAAGTGCGAGTGGGGAATGAAACCCGGTTCTCCCAGATAAGAGTCCGCACACTTCACCACTACCCCAAACTGGCTCTCCACCAGTTTGAGCCACCAAGCCTTCCAGATTAAAAGCTTCTCATCCAAATCACCAAGTTCCCTATCCTCAAAGGCCAACAGGTCCGTTAAATGCCAGAGGAGGACTTTTTGCTGGTTTTTAAAAATGGTAGTTGTTTAAGTCAAGGGCCCCAACCCCCGGTCTGTGGACCAGTCCTGGTCAGCAGCCTGTTAGCAACTGGGCCATGAGTTATATAATTATCTCATTATATATTACAGTGCAGTAGTAGTATTAGTAGTAGTATTAATAATGCATTGGATTTATATCCTGCCCTCCACTCTGAATCTCAGAGCGGCTCACAATCTCCTTTCCCTCCCTCCCCCACAACAGACACCCTGTGAGGTAGGTGAAGATATTGGATTTATATCCCACCCTCCACTCCGAAGAGTCTCAGAGCAGCTCACAATCTCCTTCACCTTCATCCCCCACAACAGACACCCTGTGAGGTAAATGAAGATATTGGATTTATATCCCGCCCTCCACTCCGAAGAGTCTCAGAGCGGCTCACAATCTCCTTTCTCTTCCTCCCCACAACAGACACCCTGTGAGGTAGATGAAGATATTGGATTTATATCCCGCCCACCACTCTGAAGAGTCTCAGAGTGGCTCACAATCTCCTTTCCCTTCCCCACCCCCCACAACAGACACCCTGTGAGGTAGTTGAAGATACTGGCTTTATATCCCGCCCTCCACGCCGAAGAGTCTCAGAGCGGCTCACAATCTCCTTTACCTTCCTCCCCCACAACAGACACCCTGTGAGGTAGATGAAGATATTGGATTTATATCCCGCCCTCCACTCTGAAGAGTCTCAGAGCAGCTCACAATCTTCTTCACCTTCCTCCCCCACAGCAGACACCCTGTGAGGTGGGTGGGGCTGGAGAGGGCTCTCCCCAGAAGCTGCCCTTTCAAGGACAACTCTGTGAGAGTTATGGCTGACCCAAGGCCATTCCAACAGGTGCAAGTGGAGGAGTGGGGAATCAAACTTGATTCTCTCAGATAAGAGTCTGCGCACTTCACCACCACACCAAAATAAAGTGCACAATTGTATCATCCCGAAACCATCAACCCCCCCACCCCACCCCTGTCCGGGGAAAATTGTCTTCCACAATATCAGTCCCGGATGCCAAAAAGGTTGGTGACCACTGGTTTAATTGCTCTAACGTCACAATGCTATAGTGATTTGGCAGCTACCATTTTTTTTTAAAAGATGCTGTCAGATGTGCTTCTGCATGACGAATGGGGGGTAGTTTTCACACATGACGCCTACCTGCAGGAGGTGCTGCAAAGCCTGCCTGTTTGCCAGGGCTCTTTTTCTGGGCAGGCGGCAGGGAAGGGAGGTTGAATTGGCAGACACCGGGGAGGGGCGGGGTCAGGGGGAAGAAATCTGGGGATTGCTGGTTTATTTTATCCAGGGCTTTATTTGTAGCAAAAGCCCAGCAGGGACTCATTAGCATATTAGGCCACACCTCCCTGACATCCCCATTGTTTCACACAGGGCTTTTTAGCAAAAGCCCAGCCGGAACTCATTTGCATATCAGGCCACACCTCCCTGACATCCCCATTGTTTCACACAGGACTTTGTAGCAAAAGCCCAGCAGGGACTCATTTGCATATTAGGCCACACCCCCATGCTAAGCCAGTTGGAACTGCGTTGCTGTGCATTCCTACTAAAAAAAAAAAAGGCCCTGATTTTATTTATGGAAAATGCTTTTAACTACTATAGGAAGCTGCCTTGAACCACAAAGAAAGGTGAGATGTTAGTATTCTAATGGACAAACAAGAATGTCACGGGGCGGCTTTTTGCTGGCTTTTAAGAAATGGTAGTTGTTTTACTGCTGTCGTGTTGCAATGGTATAGATAGATATTTATTTCCTTTCATTTACATCCCGCCGTTCCTGCAAACGGGCTCAGGGAGGGGTGCAACAATAAGTTACAAAAGCTAAAACAATTAGAAATTGCTGGGGATGTTTCGCCTGGAGAGGAGGCGGCTGAGAGGTGATATGATCACCATCTACAAGTCCTTGAAGGGCCGTCATATAGAGGAGAGTGTGGAATTGTTTTCTGTGGCCCCAGAAGGTAGGACCAGAACCAACGGGTTGGAATTAAATCAAACGAGTTTCCGGCTCAACATTAGAAAGAACTTCCTGACTCTTAGAGCAGTTCCTCAGTGGAACAGGCTTCCTCGGGAGATGGTGGGCTCTCCTTCCTTGGAGGTTTTTCAACAGAGGCTAGATGGCCATCTGACAGCAATGAAGATCCTGTGAATTTAGGGGGAGGTGTTTGTGAGGCCGAGTGCAGAAGAATAGATGCTTTTGAGCTGTGGTGCTGGAGAAGAATCTTGAGAGTCCCTTGGACTGCAAGAAGATCCAATCAGTCAGTCCTAAGGGAAATGAACCCAGACTGTTTCCTGGAAGGTCAGATGCTGAAGCTGAAGCTCACATACTTTGGCCACCCAATGAGAAGGGAGCACTCACTGGAGAAGACCCTGATGCTGAGAAAGACAGAAGGCAAAAGAAGCAGGGGATGGCAAACGAGGAGATGGCTGGACAGCGTTACTGATGTAACAAACACGAATCTGAGCAGACTTCGGAGGATGGTAAAAGACAGGCGGGCCTGGTGTGACTTTGTCCATGGGGTCGCAAAGAGTTGAACTCAACTGTGCGACTGAACAACAACAAATTTGTGCGTTTCCTGCATTGTGCAGGGGGTTGGACTAGATGACCCTGGAAGACCCTTATAACTCTATGATTCTATGAAATCAATATCAAGATAATTAAAATGGTTAAAACAGTTTGGTGTAGTGGTTAAGTGTGCGGACTCTTATCTGGGAGAACCGGGTTTGATTCCCCACTCCTCCATTTGCAGCTGCTGGAATGGCCTTGGGTCAGCCATAGCTCTGGCAGAGGTTGTCCTTGAAAGGGCAGCTGCTGTGAGAGCTCTCTCCAGCCCCACCCACCTCACAGGGTGTCTGTTGTGGGGGAGAAAGGGAAAGGAGATTGTGAGCCGCTCTGAGACTCTCCGGAGTGGAGGGCGGGATATAAATCCAATATCTTCGTCTACCTCACAGGGTGTCTGTTGTGGGGGAGGAAGGTAAAGGAGATTGTGAG
The DNA here is from genome assembly GCF_032191835.1 of Heteronotia binoei. NCBI lineage: Eukaryota > Metazoa > Chordata > Lepidosauria > Squamata > Gekkonidae > Heteronotia > Heteronotia binoei. Next base: position 137,636,608 of record NC_083228.1, on the reverse strand, counting down.
CCGCTCTGAGACTCTCCGGAGTGGAGGGCGGGATATAAATCCAATATCTTCATCTACCTCACAGGGTGTCTGTTGTGGGGGAAGGAAGGGAAAGGAGATTGTGAGCCGCTCTGAGACTCTTTGGAGTGGAAGGTGGGATATAAATCCAATATCTTCATCTACCTCACAGGGTGTCTGTTGTGGGGGAGGAAGGTAAAGGAGATTGTGAGCAGCTCTGAGACTCTTTGGAGGGGAAGGTGGGATATAAATCCAATATCTTCATCTACCTCACAGGGTGCCTGTTGTGGGGGAGGAAGGTAAAGGAGATTGTGAGCCGCTCTGAGACTCTTTGGAGTGGAGGGCGGGATATAAATCCAATATCTTCATCTACCTCACAGGGTGTCTGTTGTGGGGGAAGGAAGGGAAAGGAGATTGTGAGCCACTCTGAGACTCTTTGGAGTGGAAGGTGGGATATAAATCCAATATCTTCATCTACCTCACAGGGTGTCTGTTGTGGGGGAGGAAGGGAAAGGAGATTGTGAGCCGCTCTGAGACTCTTCGGAGTGGAGGGCGGGATATAAATCCAATATCTTCATCTACCTCCCAGGGTGTCTGTTGTGGGGGAGGAAGGTGAAGGAGATTGTGAGCCGCTCTGAGACTCTTTGGAGTGGAGGGCGGGATATAAATCCAATATCTTCTTATCTTCTTCTTCTTCTTAAAAGGTAGGTAATGTACAGATTACGGTTCGACAATCTTAAAGCTGGGAGTGGTTGGATTGTAGCTGAGCTATGAAGACCTTATTAGCAGCAGTGTAGAGTTTAAATCTGCAAACAGGGAGGACTACTGCTGCAGCAGCTACCAATTTTCTTGAAAAAAAGAGCTGGCTGAATGTTCCCTGACAGTTGCAGATGGTCACACAGGGACAGAGAGGGGAGATGGGGCAGATGTGGGTGGGGAAGCACAGAAGCCCATACTGTGAGCTCCCTGGGAACTCTGGTCTTTCCTGAAAGATTGGAGCAAAACAGGTTTCAGAAACATCCACCCAAAGCTGGGGAAACCACGGAAAGAGACAGAATGAGGGTGCCATCTTGTGGCAGTTATGAAAATCGCACCCCAGTTCAAGAGCAAAGAGAGAGCAGACTATGCCATGTGACTGCAGGGAACCTCCACATTCAGAGGTGCTAAGCTTCTGAATCCCAGAGCTGGGAGGCAACATCAGGGGAAGGTCTTGGGGCTCTGTGCCTTGTTGTTGGCTGTCCAGAGGAACTGGTTGGTCACTGTGTGAGACAGGATGCTGGACTAGATGGACCACTGGTCTGGTCCAGCAGGGCTTTTCTGATGTTCTTATGAAGGCCTCGGCCTCTGTGCCCTGTTGTTGGCCCTGCAGAGGAACTGGTTGGCCACTGAGACAGGATGCTGGACTAGATGGACCACTGATTTCATCCAGCAGGGCTCTTCTGATGTTCTTATGAAGGCCTCGGCCTCTGTGCCTTGTTGTTGGCCCTCCAGAGGAACTGGTTGGTCACTGTATGAGACAGGATGCTGGACTAGATGGACCACTGGTCTGGTCCAGCAGGGCTCTTCTGATGTTCTTATGAAGGCCTCGGCCTCTGTGCCCTGTTGTTGGCCCTCCAGAGGAACTGGTTGGTACTGAGACAGGATGCTGGACTAGATGGACCACTGATTTCATCCAGCAGGGCTCTTCTGATGTTCTTATGAAGGCCTCGGCCTCTGTGCCCTGTTGTTGGCCCTACAGAGGAACTAATTGGTCACTGTGTGAGACAGGATGCTGGGCTAGATGGACCACTGATTTGATCTAGCAGGACTCTTCTGATGTTCTTAAGGCAGCCTCTGCCTCTATGCCCTGTTATTGACCTTCCAGAGGAACTGGTTGGCTACTGTGTGAGACAGGATGCTGGACTAGATGGACCACTGGTCTGCTCCAGCAGGGCTCTTCTGATGTTCTTATGAAGGCCTCAGCCTCTCTGCCCTGTTGTTGGCCCTCCAGAGGAACTGGTTGCCACTGTGTGAGCGGTATGCGAGACCAGATAGACCACTGGTTTGATCCAGCAGAGCTCTTCCGGTGTTCTTATATGTGAAAATGGTCCAAAGACCTGTCTAGTCTGTCATCCTGTTTCTACATTGCTCAACCAGAATTCTGGGAAACCCACAAAGTAACTTTTGCTACCCCTTGTGTTATGCCACTTGGAGAGCCACCCAGAGAAGTTAATGAACAGGACATTTGGGACAGACACAATGCGGTACTTTATGCAGCACAAAAACGATGTTTGGAATTCATGTCTGCCAAGGAGTGCTGGAAGCTTTGAAAAGGGGCCTGACCGATTCCTTGATAGATCTATTGATGGGGTGGATGTGCCATTCTGGCAAACTCTTTTTTCCCCAGTGTGACCCCAAGGAAAGGGCTCCCAACTGCTACACAAAGTGATGGGTGAGTGGGCGTCAACGTGGCAGATGAGGTTCAATATGGCCAAGTGCAAAGCAATGCACATTGGGGCTACAAATACAAGTTGATGGGGTGTGAACTGGCAGAGACTGACCAAGAGAGAGATGTTGGGGTCGTGGTACAGAACTCACTGAAAATGTCAAGACAGGGTGCGATTGCAATAAAAAAGGCCAACGCCATGCTGGGAATTATTAGGAAGGGAACTGAAAACAAATCAGCCAGTATCATAATGCCCCTGTATAAATCGATGGTACGGTCTCATTTGGAATACTGTGTGCAATTCTGGTCACCGCACCTCAAAAAGGATATTATAGCACTGGAAAAAGTGCAGAAAAGGGCAACAAGAATGATTCGAGGTTTGGAACACTTTCCCTATGAAGAAAGGTTGAAACGCTTGGGACTCTTTAGCTTGGAGAAACGTCGACTGCGGGGTGACATGATCGAGGTTTACAAGATTATGCATGGGATGGAGAGGGTAGAGAGAGAAGTCTTTTTCTCCCTTTCTCACAATACAAGAGCTCGTGAGCATTCAATGAAATTGCTGAGCAGTCAGGTTAAAACGGATAAAAGGAAGTCCTTCTTCACCCAAAGGGTGATTAACCTGTGGAATTCATTGCCGCAGGAGGTGGCGGTGGCTACAAGCACAGCCAGCTTCAAGAGGGGATTGGATAAAAATATGGAGCAGAGGTCCATCAGTGGCTATTAGCCACAGTGTGTGTGTGTGTGTGTAGGTCACTGTGTGACACAGAGTGTTGGACTGGAGGGGCCATTGGCCTGATCCAACATGGCTTCTCTTATGTTCTGATGTGACACAGAGTGTTGGACTGGATGGGCCATTGGCCTGATCCAACATGGCTTCTCTTATGTTCTTATGCGACACAGAGAGTTGGACTGGATGGGCCATTGGCCTGATCCAACATGGCTTCTCTTATGTTCTTAAGTGTAAGAGGCAACAGAAATAGCAAAACACAGGTGGGAAAGACCTCTGTGTCAAGAGTCTACCCCACTCCTGTATCCTCTTGCCACATAACACCTTATTACTGTTGTGGGAATGACCATGAATATCTATAACTGTTAAGTGATGTAGTCTGTGCCTTAATATGAAACATATAAATTGTTGCTTGGCTTGCATTGCTTTTGCTAGCCGGTGCATCCCCAAAAGCTATCTTTGCAGCTTGTTAACATGGTAACCAAGGTTGTGCTGGAAGAGACTGGAAGAGTATTAGATAGTGCACCTGGATGGTAGAAGAGGGAAAGGGGGACGTAGAATGCCCGCCAAAAGTACCCGTGCTTTGCTTGAAATTATAAAAGTCCACAGAGGGTATATAGATGGTGCCTCTGGACTGGCTCCTCAGTTTCAGGAACTGCTTGTATTGCATTAAGATGCTTGGAATAAAAGCCTGAATCAACCCGCTGTGTGTTCCTTGACTTTGGGGTCTGACACTCTGCTGCCACCTATTGTCTGAAAAAGGAAATGACTCATCAAGAGACAAACACAGGTTTATGAGGCTAGACGATGCAAGAAGAAGAAGATATTGAATTTATATCCTGCCCTCCACTCCAGAGAGTCTCAGCGCGGCTCACAATCTCCTTTACCTTCCTCCCCCACAACAGACACCCTGGGAGGTGGATGGGGCTGGAGAGGGCTCTCACAGCAGCTGCCCTTTCAAGGTCAACCTCTGCCAGAGCTATGGCTGACCCAAGGCCATTCCAGCAGGTGCAAGTGGAGGAGTGGGGAATCAAACCCGGTTCTCCCAGATAAGCATCTGCACACTTAACCACTACACCAAACTGGCTTTCCAGAGAGCCATCAACACTTATGAAGGCCTCAGCCTCTCTGCCCTGCGGTTGACCCTCCAGAGGAACTGGTTGGCCAATGTGAGAAAGAAGAAGACAACAACTGCAGATTTATACCCTGCCCTTCTCTCTGAATCAGAGTCTCAGAGCAGCTCACAATCTTCTTTATCTTCTTCCTTCTACAACAGACACCCTGTGAGGTGGGTGGGGCTGAGAGAGCTCTCCCAGCCGCTGCCCTTTCAAGGACAACTCTGCAAGAGCTATGGCTGACCCAAGGCCATTCCAGCAGCTGCAAATGGAGGAGCGGGGAATCAAACCCGATTCTCGCAGATAAGTCTGCGCACTTAACCATGGCACCGAACTACGCAGAATATCAAGAGCAAAAACCCAAAAGCGAAGGACCAAAACGAAACAGCCAACTATTAAAACAGAGGAACGGTAAAACCAGTCATAAAATCTGGGAGTTTAAAAACCAAAGACATCAGTGAGAATTTCTAGCAAATATAATGCTAGTGGCATTTGAACAAAGTTGGAGGCAAGTGGCACCTTGAAGTTTTATTCAAAGTATAAGCTTTCACGTGCAAGCGATGAAATAACATCTCCTCAAGTCCTACTTGCTGGAAAAGGAGGATGGGGGGCAGCCGTTAGCAGGGGCGGCTCTAGGGCGAATAGTGCCCTAGGCAGGTGGCCCCCCTACCCTCCCCCAGCGCGACACTGTCCTGCCTGCCACTGCTGCGGTGCTCTGCTCACTTTCTTCCCCCTGCTCGCCGCTGCTAAAAGTAAGAGACAAAACGCACAGCCAGAAGAGCTTACTTTTAGCTGCGGCGAGCAGGGGGAAAGGAGCGAACGGATTGCTGCTGCCACTACAGCAGCGGCGGGCAGGCAAGCGGAGTGCCGGGGTGGTGGTCCGGAGGGGGCTAGCGGCAGCCGCGGAAGGGAGGGGGGAGGGAGGCAAACTAAGCGCTTGCCTGGGGCACCGGAGGGGGGGAGAGAGCCCAATTTCCCGCCCCCGGCCTCTCGTCACCCTAGGGAACCTCTTAGTTTGCCTAGCGAGTGAGCCGACCCTGGCCGTTAGGGAGGGCCGCTCAGAGCCAAGATGCATAAGCAGAGCTGCAATAGGATCAAATGGACAGGAAGATCCATGAATGGCAGCAAATGAGTGTTATATACGTGATAGGAATTGTGTTCAATATATGGAGTTCTTGTCTGGCTCTTTGGAGCCCGAAGGACCAAGTTTGGGGACTCGGGAACAATAGGCAGTAGGATTCAAATCCCTGCTGCCCTGCTCCAATCATGAGCCCCCTGCCGGTTGAACGGTCCAATAGCATGCTAGCACGAGAACCTTGTGTGTATATACAGTCGGCCCTTTTGGCCCAGTCGGCAGCCTTTGGGTGCAGCCCTATGTTATGCTGTACAAATAAAAGAGCTGCGCTCACTACCACTTCGCCTCTTCATTGCGCGGAACCCGCTATATTATAATGAGCAGGTAAATATGAGAGAAAAAGAAGAGGCGAAGAGATTGGATTTATACCCCACCCGTTGCTAGCTAAAGGAGTCTCAGAGCGGCTTGCCAATCTCCTTTTTCTTCCCCTCCCCACAACAGACCCCATGCGGGCAATACTCCCTCTAAACTGTGGAGTCTCGTGAGCCTAAATTCTACTTCAGGAGTTACTGGCATTAAAGTTATGAGCTGCTTAGGGTTGCCAAGTCCAATTCAGGAAATATCTGGGGACTTTGGGGGTGGAGCCAGGAGACGTTGGGACGAACATAATTGAACTCCAAAGGGAATTCTGGACATCACATTTAAAGGGACTGTACACCTTTTCAATGCCTTTCTTCCATTGAAAATAATGGATAGGGGCACCTTCTTTGGGGGCTCATAGAACTAGATCCCAGGGTCCAATCTTTTTGAAACTTGAAGGGTACTTTGGGGAGAGGCACCGGATGCTATGCTGTAAATTTGGTGCCTCTACCTCAGAAAACAGTCCCCCCAGAGCCCCAGACACCCACAGTTCAATTCTCCATTACACCCTAAGGGAATCGGTCTCCATAGGGAACAATGGAGTGCCCAGCAGGCATTTCCCTCCCCCCCTCCCGCTTTCTGATGACCCTGAAGTGGGGGGAGGGTCTCCAAACCGGGGGATCCCCTGCTCCCACCTGGGGATTGGCAACACTAGAGCTGCTACATAAATTAGTTTGCTCTGAGGCCCTTTCCCCTGAGCGAAGACAAAAATGTGTGCGCTGAAGGCTCAAAAACTGTGAGCTAGCTCAACCGAACTTAGCTTAGAGGGAACACTGCCTGTGGGGTAGGTGGGGCCTTGGGTCAGCCATAGCTCTGGCAGAGGTTGTCCTTGAAAGGGCAGCTGCCATGCGAGCCCTCTCAGCTCCACCCTCCCCGAACTACTCTTGAACACAGCAACTTGAAAGAACTTGTGGCTGACCCAAAGGCACATCATTGCCACAGGAATTCAAAGGCACATCACTGCCACAGGAATTCACTGCCACAGGAGGTGGTGGCGGCCACAAGCATAGCCACCTTCAAGAGGGGGTTAGATAAAAATATGGAGCAGAGGTCCATCAGTGGCTATTAGCCACAGTGTGTGTGTGTGTGTGTGTGTGTGTGTGTGTATATATATATATATATATATATATATATATATATATATATATATATATTGGCCGCTGTGTGACACAGAATGTTGGACTGGATGGGCCATTGACCTGATCTAACATGGCTTCTCTTATGTTCTTATCAGCAGATGTATGTGGAGGTGTGGGGAATCAAACCCGGTTCTCCCAGATAAGAGTCCGCGCACTTAGCCACTACACCAAACTGTCTCTCAGGAGATAGACACCCTGTGAGGTGGGTGGGGCTGGAGAGGGCTCTCACAGCAGCTGCCCTTTCACAATACAAGAACTCGTGGGCATTCGATGAAATTGCTGAGCAGACAGGTTAAAACGGATAAAAGGAAGTACTTCTTCACCCAAAGGGTGATTAACATGTGGAATTCATTGCCACAGGAGGTGGTGGCGTCCACAAGCATAGCCACCTTCAAGAAGGGGTTAGATAAAAATATGGAGCAGAGGTCCATCAGTGGCTGTTAGCCACAGTGTGTGTGTGTGTGTGTGTGTGTGTGTATATATTGGCCGCTGTGTGACACAGAATGTTGGACTGGATGGACCATTGACCTGATCTAACATGGCTTCTCTTATGTTCTTATCAGCAGCTGCTAGTGGAGGTGTGGGGAATCCAACCCGGTTCTCCCAGATAAGAGTCCGTGCATTTAATCACTACACCAAACTGGCTAACTAAGAGATGTGAGAATGAATCCATAAACTGAGTTTATTGGCCAGATATCTCGCATATAGTTTCGTGAGAATGAAGCTAGCTAACAAAGAAATGTGAGAATTAATCTAGAGTTCAGGAGCACCCCCAGGACAAACTAGGCTCCACCCCAGGCACATACAAGAAGAAGAAGATATTGGATTTATATCCTGCCCTCCACTCTGGATCTCAGAGTCTCAGAGTGGCTCACAATCTATCTCCTTCCCCCACAACAGACACCGTGTGAGGTGGGTGGGGCTGAGAGGACTCTCACAGCAGCTGCGCTTTTTTTTCGGCAACCCCCCCCCCCTACCGCTCGACAAGAAGCAGGCTCCATATGGATACCAGTACGCCAGAAGGAAAAGGATAAGAACACGGCAAAAATAAGAACTGCACTCATAGGCATTAGCACTTTAAAACCATTGCTTAAAGGCATTAGCACTTTAAAATCATTGCTTGTTACTCAACTGTTTACATCCCTCTGTCCCCCCAACCCTTGTCCCATCAGATCTGAACTGCCAATTGAGAGATATTATTTATTATTAGTTGTGGTTATAGGCTATTTAAATTGGAAATTATTTATTGGCTAAAGTGAGAGTTGATTATAGCGAATTAATTAAGGAAGAATTTATTGGGAGGGTTTTTATGATTAAGGAGCTTCTGAAATTAAAAATTGATCTGTGGCAAATTGATTAGGGAAGATAATTATTGGGGAGGGTTTTATAATTAATAAGCCTGTAGATTAAATTAATTTAAATTTAGCTAATAATTGTTGAGAAGTTTAGAGGGGATTTAGTTAAAATAGCTGATTAGTAAATGGCAGATTAGTTAAAATAGATAGATCAGCTGGGAGGAGGGGGCGGAAGAGAGGGTAGCTGGACGGTTCCATCAATTTAAGGGGACATTAATTGGAGATGAACGGCCTGGGGATTCCAGTGCTCCTGGGGAGGGGAAGATATGACGGTGGGACGAGGCAGCATTATAAAGGAAAGAGATCGAGACACAACAGTGCTCGACCCCCTTCCAGCCTTCGTCCCATCTCGACGGTGACAGGTAGTGGGGCCAGGTTGAATTACTCACCTCCGTCACTGGTGTTATGCAACGCCAGGTCCATTAATAATAAGACCTCTGTCCTGCAGGAGTTCCTGATTGAACAGGATATGGACCTGGCTTGCGTGACCGAGACCTGGGTGCGCGAAGGGGAGACGGTAGCTCTCTCCCAGACCGTTCCCCCGGGATACTCGGTCTTTCACCAGTCACGGACTAGCGGGCGGGGGGGCGGGGTGGCACTCTTCATATGAGAGGCTTACTCCTTTAGGGCTCTTCCGGCTCCAGAGATTCCGGGTGTTGAATGTGTTGGCCTGATGTGGGATGTTGGGGAGGGGTTGGCGATCTGGCTGGTGTACCGACCGCCTAACGCACCGGCCGGCGCCTTACCATCCCTGGTGGAGGCCGCGGCGGGCTGGGCGTTGGAGCACCCAAGGCTTTTGGTCTTGGGTGACTTCAATGTCCATGCCGATGACGCGGCATCCAGCCAGGCGATGGACCTGGTGTCATCCATGGCGACACTAGGACTCTCCCAAGTTGTTACAACACCCACCCATCAGGCGGGACACATGTTAGACCTGGTCTTTGCGGCCGGAATATCAGTGACTGATATTGCTATGGAAGCAGTGCCATGGTCAGATCACTTTGCCCTCAAGGCCCGTATGGAGGTATCACCCAAAACCCGTTTAGGCAGAGAGCGTATTTTAGCTCACCCGCGGAGCCTGATGGACCCGGAACGGTTCCTAACGGCTCTACGGGATACCTGGCCCACTGGTGATTCCCTGGATGGTCTGGTAGAGTCCTGGAACAATGGGCTCTCCAGGGCCATCGAGGAGATCGCACCCAGGCGCCCTCTGCGCCCCCGCCCGAAACCGTCGCCCTGGTTTAACCGGGAGCTGCGGCAACAAAAGCGGGGGCTCAGACGACTAGAGAGGCAATGGCGGCGTACTCGAGACGAAGTGACCCGAGCGTCTTATAGAGAGAGTTTGAAGGCCTATGAGATGGCAATCAAATCCGCAAAGAGGGCATTCTTTGCGGCTAAGATTGCATCCGCAACTTCGCGCCCGGCACAATTATTTGACGTAATTAGAGGACTTACTACGCTGCCGCAAGGCAGGTTAAATTCTACTGAATTGGAAATAGGCTGTGAGGCTTTTGCGAAATTTTTTGCGGATAAAGTCGCATCACTCCGCCCCGACTCCCCTGTCAGTTTGGAGACAGTTAGCGAACCTGAGGCCCCGAGCCTGTCCTCGGATTATATACTGGATGGCTTTGACCCCCTCAGTCTGGAGGAAGTTGACAGGATTCTTGTATCTGCTCGCCCAACAACTTGTAAATTAGACCCATGCCCTTCCTGGCTTATTAAATCTTGCAAGGGGGACCTTAGATATCCCGTGCGGGATATCATAAATAGATCCCTAACGGAAGGGCACTTTCCAACGCCACTTAAAGAGGCTGTGGTCCGACCCCTCTTAAAAAAGCCATCTCTAGATCCGGCCCAATTGACACACTATCGGCCGGTTTCAAATTTGCCCTTTCTGGGTAAACTTATTGAGAGGGCAGTGGCGAAGCAGTTACAGACCTTCCTGGATGACACTTCCGTCCTCGACCCATTTCAGTCCGGCTTTTGCCCGGGACACGGGACGGAGACAGTGTTGGTTGCCTTAGTGGATGACCTTCAACGGCATCTGGATCGGGGTGGCTCGGCGGTGCTGATGTTGTTAGACCTGTCGGCGGCGTTCGACACGGTCGACCATCGGCTACTGACGTGCCGCCTCGCCGACGCAGGGATTCAGGGGTTGGCCTTACAGTGGCTTTCCTCTTTCCTGGAAGGTCGGGGACAAAGGGTCGCAATTGGGGGGGAGCTGTCTCGGAGGCGCCCACTTGATTGTGGTGTGCCCCAAGGGGCGGTTCTCTCCCCGATGTTATTTAACATCTACATGCGGCCCCTTGCCCAGATTGCCCGAAGGTATGGGTTGGGGTGTCACCAGTATGCTGATGACACCCAGCTCTATCTGCTGATGGATGGCCAGCCTGTCTGCGCCCCGGAAAACCTTGACCAGGCACTACGGGCCGTGGCTGAGTGGCTCAGACTGAGTGGGCTGAAGCTAAATCCTACGAAGACAGAGGTCCTTTGCTTGGGCCGCCGCGGCCCGGGGAGGGGGATCCCCCTGCCGGCTTTTGATGGTGCACCGCTTATGGCGGCGGACAGGGTCAGGAGCTTGGGGGTGCTATTGGAGCCTTCTTTAAAGATGGAGGCTCAGATAGCAGCCGCTGCCAAGTCCGCATTTTTTCATCTTAGACGGGCAAGGCAGCTGGCCCCCTTTCTGGAGCGCGACGACCTAGCAACAGTGATCCATGCTACGGTCACCTCAAGGTTGGACTACTGCAACGCCCTCTACATGGGGCTGCCCTTGTCTCGGACCCGGAAACTGCAGCTGGTGCAGAATGCCGCGGCCCGGCTGTTATTGGGTCTCCCAAAGTGGGAACACATTCAGCCGGGTCTTCGGACCCTGCACTGGCTTCCAGTGATATACCGAGTCCGGTACAAGGTGCTGGTTATTACCTTTAAAGCCCTATATGGCCTGGGACCTGCCTACCTGAAGGACCGTCTCTCCCCACATGTTCCCCAGAGAGCACTGAGGTCAGGAACACAAAATCTCCTCACTATCCCCGGGCCAAAAGAAGCCCGCCTGAAAGCCACCAGGGAAAGGGCTTTCTCCGTTATGGCCCCCGTATGGTGGAATCAGCTGCCGGAAGAGGTGAGGGCCCTGCGGGACTTAGCGCAGTTCCGCAGGGCCTGTAAGACGACCCTCTTCCGGCTAGCCTATACCTAGCCTACATTTAGCTAGGATAACAACCTGAGGAAACTGGCCAGCCATCTGTTCATAGGAAACTGCATTACTCTGTTTTAATGTTTTAACTGTTTAAATTATTTAATTGTTTTACATTTGAAATTGTTTATTTTTAAGTTTGATTAATTGTTGGAAGCCGCCCTGAGCCATCCGTGGGAAGGGCGGGATATAAATCCCAAATAAATAAATAAATAAATAAATAAAAAAGGACAACCTCTGCCAGAGCTATGGCTGACCCAAGGCCATTCCAGCAGCTGCAAGTGGGGAATCAAACCCGGTTCTCCGCGATAAGAGTCCCCACACTTCACCACTACACCATACTGACTTTCAATAAAGAATATATTGGATTTATATCTTGCTCTTACTCCAAATCTCAGAGTCTCAGAGTGGCTCACAATCTCCTTTATCTCCTTCCCCCGCAACAGACACCCTGTGAGGTGGGTGGGGCTGAGAGGACTCTCACAGCATCTGCCCTTTCAAGGACAACCTCTGCCAGAGCTATGGCTGACCCAAGGCCATTCCAGCAGCTGCAAGAGGAGGAGTGGGGAATCAAACCCGGTTCTCCCAGATAACAGTCCACACACTTAACTACTACACCAAACTGGCTCTCAAGAACAGAGACTCAGCATGTGCAGACTTCTTCATGTACATTGAAACAGATGTCCTCAAATATTACATGCAGGTAGGTTAGTTGTCTGGAAGAGCTAATTAGCGTTACGATGCATTAGTAACTGAACAATAAATACAGCTAAGCTTTGAATAACAATACAGTAGTGGGACATGTAAATGGCAGCAGCTTGGCATCCGGATAGTAAACAACAGATGTGAGAACCAAGCATGAATCCAGTGGCCCCTTTAAGACTAACGAAGTTTAATTTCTGGGTATAACCAGAGGTGGAATTCTAGCAGGAACTCCTTTGCAACACATCCCTGATGTAGCCAATCCTCCAAGAGCTTACAAAAAAGAGTCTTTAAACTCTTGGAGGATTGGCTACATCAGGGGGTGTGGCCTAATATGCAAAGGAGCTCCTGCCAGAATTCCACCCCTGGGTATAACTAAATAACTTAGCATATGTAGTGAGTTAAGAAGCTGATATCTCTGTTACGCCCTGGGGGTTTCCATTGTCCTGAGGGTTGTAATAACATTCAGCAATCTCCTGTCCCAGTCTGTTTTTGAAATTCCTTTGCAATAAAACAGCTACTTTTGAGTGCCCTGGGAGGTTGAAAAGTTCTATAAGTTTCTCAGTTTTGTGATTCTCAGTGTCAGATTTGCATCTGCTTATCCTTCGGCATAGGGTTTTGACTTGCTAGTCTTAGGTAGAGAATTGAAGGGTACCATCCTTCATGAACAGGGACCCTCAAACCAGTAACACATTGCACTTCCCCATCATGCAGTAGAGACTTGATACTTTGCCCCAGTTACAGAGAGCAGTTACATGACTTTTTGACCCGGCAACCACTAGATGGGTGGGAAGATCACGAGTCTAGCTACCCAGACAAAGGTCAGCAGGGATTTTCTCAAATGTGGGGAAACAGAGATGTTCTTACGTCTGTCACCAAGAGACAAGTTATTTCCGGATAATTGTCATGGTAGATTTCGGTAAATGTTTTGCATGTCCCTTGTGCGAGTCTTGTGATTGTGATGACAAAATCTAAGACCAAAATCCTATAAAAATAAAGACTGCTGGCTTGCAAGCTGGGCAGTTCTCCCAGGACATGTGTCTTGTGTGGTTGCTTCCCACAGAAGACGAACAGCTGAATAGTGGTATTTGACACCGCAGAACCTAAGCTGCATTTTGCAGGCTTGATCGGGATATTTGCCGATGATGTCACAACTCTGATGCATATCAGAGTGCTTAGCGCAAAAGGTGCTAAGGGCAGATGAGTCTCTTTTCTTGAGAAACCATCACTTTTCTTGAGAAACCATCCCCCGATGGTTTCTCAAGAAAAGAGATGGTTTCTCGAGAAAAGAGACTTATTGTGAAATGTTGCACCAATTTCTCACCTGGGGATTGGCAACCCTAGTTTGTGGTGCAAACAGCGAACATCAGTTTTCTTCTGAAGGAAATCAGGTTTGTTGTGAAGAAGGAGGGGGGGGGGCCACAGCTGGTGCGTGGGAGTAGGCAGAGTAGGCAACCACCTAGAGCGCCCCTTTCCCCATGCACAGTGTGTGTGCTACTCGGAGCCTGCCTTCACCTGTGGAACATAAGAACATAAGAGAAGCCATGTTGGATCAGGCCAATGGCCCATCAAGTCCAACACTCTGTGTCACACAGTGGCAAAAATTTTTATATACACACATACACTGTGGCTAATAGCCACTGATGGACCTGTGCTCCATATTTTTATCTAAACCCTTCTTGAAGGTGGCTATACTTGTGGCCGCCACCACCTCCTGTGGCAGTGAATTCCACATGTTAATCACCCTTTGGGTGAAGAAGTACTTCCTTTTAACCGTTTTAACCTGTCTGCTCAGCAATTTCATCGAATGCCCACGAGTTCTTGTATTGTGAGAAAGGGAGAAAAGTACTTCTTTCTCTACTTTCTCCATCCCATGCATTATCTTGTAAACCTCTATCATGTCACCCCGCAGTCGACTTTTCTCCAAGCTAAAGAGTCCCAAGCGTTTCAACCTTTCTTCATAGGGAAAGTGCTCCAGCCCTTTAATCATTCTAGTTGCCCTTCTCTGCACTTTCTCCAATGCTATAATATCCTTTTTGAGGTGCGGCGACCAGAACTGCACACAGTACTCCAAATGAGACCGCACCATCGATTTATACAGGGGCATTATGATACTGGCTGATTTGTTTTCCATTCCCTTCCTAATAATTCCCAGCATGGCGTTGGAAAGCAGGCTTCATGCAGTGCAGACAGAGCCTGGCTGGTTTTGCATTCTCTGGGTCTGTTACAGGCCTGGGAGACGCAAAAGCAAACAGCATCTCCACACTGCACTCCTAGAAGCCTGGCAAGGATCAATTAACCCATTGTAAAAACTGAAGAAGAGCCAATTACATTTTCTAAAAATTGGCTCCTGTTGATGTTGTATGCTGCCACTCATCCTTCCTACTTGAATTTAAGAACATAAGAGAAGCCATGCTGGATCAGGCCAATGGCCCATCCAGTCCAACACTCTGTGTAACACAGTGGCCAATATATATATATACACACACACTGTGGCTAATAGCCACTGATGGACCTCTGCTCCATATTTTTATCCAATCCCTTCTTGAAGCTGGTTATGCTTGTAGCTGCCGCCACCTCCTGTGGCAGTGAATTCCACATGTTAATCACCCTTTGGGTGAAGAAGGACTTCCTTTTATCCGTTCTAACCCGACTGCTCAGCAATTTCATTGAATGCCCATGAGCTCTTGTATTGTGAGAAAGGGAGAAAAGGACTTCTTTCTCTCCTTTCTCCATCCCATGCATAATCTTGTAAACCTCTATCATGTCACCCCGCAGTCGACGTTTCTCCAAGCTAAAGAGCCCCAAGCACTTTAACCTTTCTTCATAGGGAAAGTATTCCAAACCTTGAATCATTCTAGTTGCCCTTTTCTGCACTTTTTCCAGTGCTATAATATCCTTTTTGAGGTGCGGTGACCAGAATTGCACACAGTATTCCAAATGAGACCGCACCATCGATTTATACAGGGCATTATGATACTGGTTGATTTGTTTTCAGTTCCCTTCCTAATAATTCCCAGCATGGCGTTGGCCTTTTTTCAGTGCGTTATCTACCACGACCCCAAGATCTCTCTCTGACAGTTCACAACCCATCAACTTGTATTTGTAGCTGGGATTCTTGGCCCCAATGTGCATTACTTTGCACTTGGCCACATTGAACGTTGACGCCCACTCACCCAGCCTCAACAGATCCCTTTGGAGTGCCTCACAATCCTCTCTGGTTCTCACCACCCTGAACAATTTAGTGTCATCTGCAAACTTGGTCACTTCACTGCTTTCTCCCAACTCCAAATCATTGATGAACAAGTTGAAGAGCATGGGACCCAGTACTGAAACCTGCGGCACCTCACTGCTTACCGTCCTCCACTGCGAAGACTGCCCATTTATACTCACTCTCTGCTTCCTATTAATTAGTCAGTTTTTGATAAACAAGAGGACCTGTCCTTTTACTCCATGACTCTCAAGCTTACTAAGGAGCCTCTGGTGAGGAACTTTATCAAAAGCTTTCTGGAAGTCAAGGTAAACAACATCTATTGGGTCTCCTTTGTCCACATGTTTGTTCATCCCCTCAAAGAACTGTAACAGGTTAGGGAGGCAAGATCTTCCCTTACAGAACCCATGCTGAGTCTTCTCCAATAACTTGTGTTCATCAATGTGCTTACTCATTCTGTCTTTGATAATGGTTTCTACCAACTTTCCCAGTATTGAAATCTGACTGACTGGCCTGTAATTTCCCGGATCTCCTCTGGAACCCTTTTTAAAGATAAGGGTGACATTTGCTACCTTCCAGTCCTCAGGAACGGAGGCAGATTTCAATGAAAGATTACATATTCTTGTCAGGAGATCCACAAGTTCAACTTTGAGTTCTTTCAGAACTCTTGGATGTATGCCATCCGGACCTGGTGACTTATTAGTTTTTAACCCGTCAATCAGTTGTAGGGCCTCTTCTCTTGTCTCCTCAATCTGACTCAGGTCTTTCAACACCCCTTCCAATATAAGTGGTTCTGGAGCAAGCAAGCACTTCTCGTCTTCCACAGTGAAGACGGAGGCAAAAAATGCATTCAGCTTCTCAGCCATTTCCCTATCCTCCTTCAGTAATCCTTTGACCCCTTGGTCATCCAAGGGCCCCACTGCCTCCCTGGCTGGTTTCCTGCTTCTAATATATATATTTCATTGAAATCTGCCTCCGTTCCTGAGGACTGGAAGGTAGCAAATGTCACCCCCATCTTTAAAAAAGGTTCCAGAGGAGACACAGACTTTAGGGGTGGAGTCTGTGTGACACAGACTTTAGGGGTGGAGCAAGGAGCAAGGTTGTGACAAGCATAATTGAACTTCAAAGGGAGTTCTGGCCATCACATTTAAAGGGACGGCACACCTTTTAAATGCCTTGCTTCCATAGGAAATAATGCAGGATAGGGGCACCATCATTTGGGGCACATAGAATTGGACCCTCTGGTCCAATCTTTTTGAAACTTGGGGGGTATTTTGGGGAGAGGCACCAGATGCTACGCTGCAAATTTGGGGCCTCTACCTCAAAAAACAGTCCTCCAGGAGCCCCAGATACCCGCGGATCCATTCTCCATTATTTCCTATGGGAATACATCTCCATAGGGACTAAGAGTTCCCAGCAGATATTTCCCTCCCCTCCCCCCGCTTTCTGATGACCCTGAGGCGGGGGGAGGGCCTCCAAACCGGGGGATCCCCTGCCCCCACCTGGGGATTGGCAACCCTAGCTGGAAGAGGATCGTCCTGCAGGCCTGGAGGAACTGATTCAGGCTCCGCAAGGCCCACACCTCTTCTGGTAGCTGGTTCCACCAGTGGTGTGCTATAACTGAGAAGGCCCGCTCCCTTGCCACTTTCAATTTGGCCTCCTTCGGCCCAGGGATTGTCAGCAGATTTTGTGAGCTAGAGCTTGATAAAGATGCATACGCACGGGCAAAAGTATACATGTCCATCTTGGTACCCAATTAGGGCCTTCAAGTCAAGGCAGCGAACAGTTGATAAAAAGATAAGACAAATAATTAAAGAAAACCCCACACAGTACATTTGTATAAAACCAACGCCAAGATTCAGGTCATGATATTTGTTGGCGGATTAAATAAACTGCACTAAAGATGTAATCCCTGACTTTAAACGACGACTGATGCATTTCTCAGTATCAAAAATAATTTTTATTGTTTCTTGTGTTCGTTAAATTGTGGCTCCTCTGATCCTTGAGCCAGTACTGAGAGAGAAAATTAAGTTCCTCTCTTTCTTCCTCATGGTTCCAAATCAACATTTTCAGAATGTTGTCATTGCTCAGTTGTTTAAGCATTTTGGACGGATGTGGATTGGCCTCCTTCCTTTCTGTGATGAGATTGGAGAATCTTTTGCACACACCTCGAGACTGAGATTTCTGTAGAACTATATTTTTTTACTGCTTTTACAGAAACGATGTGGATTTGATGGATAGTTGAATTCTGCGCCTTTTAAAATGTGGCCTTAATGAGAATCGTTACCGGAATTTGGGGTGAGTAAAAAGTTAAAATCTCTCTCTCCCCTTGATCTGGCCCTTGTAACTTTCTAGTAGATTTTAAATTAATTGAAGAAACTGGTATATTCAACAAATAAGGTAAGTGCCTTTTAATGTTTCACTTTCCCATTAACTTATCCATTGTCCTTTATAGGGGAAAAGAGTCACGAAGATCTGAAGATTGTTTACTTGGAGCACATTCTTATTCTTATTTTATTTTTAAAGAGGGAAGGGGAGTAAATCTTTTTCTTCTTGTTGGTGTAGCATAAAGGTCTATCTCTAGATATTACACCCTAAGAACATAAGAGAAGCCATGTTGGATCAGGCCAATGGCCCATCCAGTCCAACACTCTGTGTCACACAGTGGCCAAAAAAAATATTATATTATATATATAATAGCCACTGATGGTCCTCTGCTCCATATTTTTATCTAACCCCCTCTTGAAGCTGTCTATGCTTGTAGCCGTCACCACCTCCTGTGGCAGTGAATTCCACATGTTAATCACCCTTTGAATTCCAGTGAATTCCACCCTTTTTAGTTGCTTCATAGCTGAATGAATATGCGCCCTCTTACCCAGATTGCCCGGAGGTATGGGCTGGGTTACCACCAGTACGCTGATGACACCCAGCTCTATCTACTTATGGACGGCCGGCCTGCCTGTGTCCCAGAAAACCTGAACCTGGCATTGCAGGCCGTGTCTAGATGGCTCAGGCTGAGTGGGCTGAAGCTAAATCCAACGAAGACAGAGGTCCTTTGCCTGGGTTGCCGTGGTCCGGGGAGGGAGATTCCCTTACCGGCCCTCGATGGTGTGCCTCTGTCAGCGGCGCACAGGGTTAGGAGCCTGGGGGTGCTAATGGAGCCTACTCTAACTATGGAGGCCCAGATAGCAGCCACTGCCAAGTCCGCATTTTTTCATCTCAGGCGGGCAAGGCAGTTGGCCCCTTTCCTGGAGGACAGCGACCTGGCAACAGTGATCCATGCAACGGTCACCTCAAGGCTGGACTACTGCAATGCCCTCTACATGGGGCTGCCCCTGTGCCGAACCTGGAAGTTGCAGCTAGTGCAGAATGCCGCTGCCCGGCTGTTGTTAGGGCTCCCTAGATGGGAGCACATTCAGCCGGGGCTTCGGGGACTGCACTGGCTGCCGATAACATACCGGGTTCGGTACAAGGTGCTGGTCATGACCTTTAAAGCCCTTTATGGTCTGGGACCTGCCTACCTTAGGGACCGTCTCTCCCCACATGTTCCCCAGAGAGTGCTGAGGTCGGGGTCTCAGAACCTCCTTACAATCCCTGGGCCAAAGGAGGCCCATCTGAAAGCGACCAGGGACAGGGCCTTCTCAATTGCAGCTCCCTGTTGGTGGAATCAGCTCCCGGAGGAGGTGAGGGCCCTGCGGACAGTTCCGCAGGGCCTGTAAAACAACCCTCTTCCGGTTGGCATATAATTAATTGTGATCGGAATGCCTGAATATTAAATCTCGAACATCAGATTATTGAATACTGGAAAATTTGAAAAACTGATTTAAGGAAACGTAGCATAGTGTACATCGATGTGAGTTTTATGTATTTTAAGGTTTTTATGTATTTTATTGTATAATTATTAACGTATTTAAATTGATCTTTGTTAGCTTTTTTTTTGTTGTAAGCCGCCCTGAGCCCGCCTCGGTGGGGAGGGCGGGATATAAATAGAATAAAATAAAATAAAAAAAAATAAATAAAAAAAATGACTTCCGGTGACGTTGTAATGAATTTTCCCAGTTCAGAGATTAAGGATATAACAAAGCCAAATACAGTCACAAATAAACTGAATACAAAGCCAAATACAATCCCAAAGAAAGGATTTAGATAAAGATTGTTTCTTTGTGCTGTATTTGCCTTTGTATTTATTTATATAGCTCCGTGAAAGGAACTGTGTAGTGTGTACATGAGAGAGAGAGAGAGAGAGAGAGTAGACGAAGGTTGCGAAACTGCCACAAAGGTCTAGATTTGGCAAGTTCTCTTTCCGCTTATTATGTGCATGGCATCGTCTAAAAACTTTTCAGTTTAAAGAGACAGTTTGTTTCAGTATACCACAGGACTACGGAAGCTATTTGTGACGGGATTTTTAAAAGCTGTACTTGGTGTTTACTGATAGAGTGAGAAGGCGTTCATATAAATCCAATTAAGATAATTGGTTTATCATTTAAAGTATTGTTTATTTTGGTGATTTCCCGGGCTTTATGTCTGAAGCGTGTTTCAAGAGGCTCTCTCTTTTTCAAATCACCCACGTTGAGTCGGAAACACTGCTCAAATTTTTAATGGCCAGATTGACTTTTGTGGAGTTGTGCAATTAAAAATTTGAGCAGTGGTTTCGATTCGACGTGGGTAATTTGAAAAAGAAAGAGCCTCTTGAAACATGCTGTTTTAGAAAAAAGCCTGGGAAAGGCATGTCTGCTATCATCACCATTTATCAAGCAGCACTGGAAACACATCTGTGAAATTAACCAGAGCCTGCGATGGACTTTTTTTGTTAGATACAATTTCGAAAGAAGATGAAGAAGAAGATATTGGATTTATATCCCACCCTCCACTCCGAAGAGTCTCAGAGCGGCTCACAATCTCCTTTCCCTTCCTCCCCCACAACAGACCCCCTGTGAGGTAAATGAAGATATTGGATTTATATCCTACCCTCCACTCCGAAGAGTCTCAGAGCGGCTCACAATCTCCTTTCCCTTCCTCCCCCACAACAGACACCCTGTGAGGTAGATGAAGATATTGGATTAATATCCTACCCTCCACTCCGAAGAGTCTCAGAGTGGCTCACAATCTCCTTTCCCTTCCTCCCCCACAACAGACCCCCTGTGAGGTAGATGAAGATATTGGGTTTATATCCCGCCCTCCACTCCGAAGAGTCTCAGAGGGGCTCACAATCTCCTTTCCCTTCCTCCCCCACAACAGACCCCCTGTGAGGTAGATGAAGATATTGGGTTTATATCCCGCCCTCCACTCCGAAGAGTCTCAGAGGGGCTCACAATCTCCTTTCCCTTCCTCCCCCACAACAGACCCCCTGTGAGGTAAATGAAGATATTGGATTTATATCCTACCCTCCACTCCGAAGAGTCTCAGAGCGGCTCACAATCTCCTTTCCCTTCCTCCCCCACAACAGACACCCTGTGAGGTAGATGAAGATATTGGATTAATATCCTACCCTCCACTCCGAAGAGTCTCAGAGCAGCTCACAATCTCCTTTCCCTTCCTCCCCCACAACAGACCCCCTGTGAGGTAGATGAAGATATTGGGTTTATATCCCGCCCTCCACTCCGAAGAGTCTCAGAGGGGCTCACAATCTCCTTTCCCTTCCTCCCCCACAACAGACCCCCTGTGAGGTAGATGAAGATATTGGGTTTATATCCCGCCCTCCACTCCGAAGAGTCTCAGAGGGGCTCACAATCTCCTTTCCCTTCCTCCCCCACAACAGACCCCCTGTGAGGTAAATGAAGATATTGGATTTATATCCTACCCTCCACTCCGAAGAGTCTCAGAGCGGCTCACAATCTCCTTTCCCTTCCTCCCCCACAACAGACCCCCTGTGAGGTAGATGGATATTGGATTTATATCCCACCCTCCACTCCGAAGAGTCTCAGAGCGGCTCACAATCTCCTTTCCCTTCCTCCCCCACAACAGACCCCCTGTGAGGTAAATGAAGATATTGGATTTATATCCTACCCTCCACTCCGAAGAGTCTCAGAGCGGCTCACAATCTCCTTTACCTTCCTCCCCCACAACAGACACCCTGTGAGGTAGATGGATATTGGATTTATATCCCACCCTCCACTCCGAAGAGTCTCAGAGCGGCTCACAATCTCCTTTACCTTCCCCACCCCCCCACAACAGACACCCTGTGAGGTAGATGAAGATATTGGGTTTATATCCCGCCCTCCACTCCGAAGAGTCTCAGAGGGGCTCACAATCTCCTTTCCCTTCCTCCCCCACAACAGACCCCCTGTGAGGTAGATGAAGATATTGGATTTATATCCCGCCCTCCACTCCGAAGAGTCTCAGAGCGGCTCACAATCTCCTTTCCCTTCCTCCCCCACAACAGACCCCGTGTGAGGTAAATGAAGATATTGGATTTATATCCTACCCTCCACTCCGAAGAGTCTCAGAGCGGCTCACAATCTCCTTTACCTTCCTCCCCCACAACAGACACCCTGTGAGGTAGATGAAGATATTGGATTTATATCCCACCCTCCACTCCGAAGAGTCTCAGAGCGGCTCACAATCTCCTTTACCTTCCCCACCCCCCCCCACAACAGACACCCTGTGAGGTAGATGAAGATATTGGATTTATATCCTACCCTCCACTCCGAAGAGTCTCAGAGCGGCTCACAATCTCCTTTACCTTCCTCCCCCACAACAGACACCCTGTGAGGTAGATGAAGATATT
Source organism: Heteronotia binoei (assembly GCF_032191835.1). Classification (NCBI taxonomy): domain Eukaryota; kingdom Metazoa; phylum Chordata; class Lepidosauria; order Squamata; family Gekkonidae; genus Heteronotia; species Heteronotia binoei. Next base: position 137,614,522 of record NC_083228.1, on the reverse strand, counting down.
GGATTTATATCCCACCCTCCACTCCGAAGAGTCTCAGAGCGGCTCACAATCTCCTTTACCTTCCCCACCCCCCCCACAACAGACACCCTGTGAGGTAGATGAAGATATTGGGTTTATATCCCGCCCTCCACTCCGAAGAGTCTCAGAGGGGCTCACAATCTCCTTTCCCTTCCTCCCCCACAACAGACACCCTGTGAGGTAGATGAAGATATTGGATTTATATCCCACCCTCCACTCCGAAGAGTCTCAGAGCGGCTCACAATCTCCTTTACCTTCCCCATCCCCCCACAACAGACACCCTGTGAGGTAGATGAAGATATTGGATTTATATCCCACCCTCCACTCCGAAGAGTCTCAGAGCGGCTCACAATCTCCTTTACCTTCCCCACCCCCCCACAACAGACACCCTGTGAGGTAGATGAAGATATTGGATTTCTATCCCGCCCGCCACTCCAAAGAGTCTCAGAGCGGCTCACAATCTCCTTTCCCTTCCTCCCCCACGACAGACACCCTGTGAGGTGGGTGGTGCTGAGAGGGCTCTCACAGCAGCTGCCCTTTCAAGGACAACCTCTGCCAGAGCTATGGCTGACCCAAGGCCATGCCAGCAGGTGCAAGTGGAGGAGTGGGGAATCAAACCCGGTTCTGCCAGATAAGAATCCACACACTTAACTACTACACCAAACTGTCTTATGAAACTAACGGGGAGTGCTAAATTCTATGTATGGATAGACTATTGTTGCACATGTATTGTGAAAATAATAACAGAACACACCGATATAAGTGAGTTGTACACAGTGCTTATTTCTGTGGTTGCTCAACCTTACACTGTTGTTTCTTGTTTTGTTGCCCATCTGGGGATTGGCAACCAGTGGTGGACTGGCCAGGGTGTCAGCTTGCCCGATGGCAAGTGGGCCTTTGGGCCCCTATTGAAGCTGGCCCCCTTAAACATGAGGCAATGTTAAAAAATGTTAATGACCACTTTAGTAGCTTGAAAATATATTAGAACTTCCAGTATTATTACTGTAATGCAACTAAAATTTGCATTGTATTTAGGGTTGCCAGCCTCCAGGTGGGTCCTGGGGATCTCCCGCTTTTACAACTAATCTCCAGCTGGCACGGTATACTTTAATTACGAAAAATATCTATGTCCACTGCATATATGTACACTGAACACTGTATGTTACTAAAAATACACATTTATTTCACAAAAGTTTTCATTGTACCTTTTTTTACACTTATGTTTTTTTTTAATGTTTTTATTTATTTCTTACAAAAATTGAATGATAGCCTTATAGTTGTGGGTTGGGCCCCCTTTGTCTCCTGGCAACCAATATTTTTAGACCCGGTCCGCCACTGTTGGCAACTCGAACCAAGGCTCTGATCCAGAAAAGGAAAGGAAAGGTCCCCTGTGCAAGCACCAGTTGTTTCCGACTCTGGGGTGACGTTGCATTAGTATAACTCATTAGCATATGAGCCAGTTTGGTGTAGTGGTTAAGTGTGCGGACTCTTATCTGGGAGAACCGGGTTTGATTCCCCACTCCTCCACTTGCACCTGCTGGAATGGCCTTGGGTCAGCCATAGCTGTGGCAGAGGTTGTCCTTGAAAGGGCAGCTGCTGTGAGAGCCCTCTCAGCCCCACCCACCTCACAGGGTGTTTGTTGTGGGGGAGGAAGGTAAAGGAGATTGTGAGCTGCTCTGAGACTCTTCGGAGTGGAGGGTGGGATATAAATCCAATATCTTCATCTTCTTCTTCATATGCCTCCCCCCAGACAAAAGCAACCCGAGGCAGGAGAGGAGAGCCCCAGGCTAGTGAAGCCTGCTTGGGCTGACTAGAGATCACCTGGGGCTCTCCTTGAGGATATTGGATTTATATCCCGCCCTAGAAAAAGGTAAAAGTAGTCCCCTGTGCAAGCACCAGTCGTTTCCGACTCTGGGGTGACGTTGCTTTCACGACTTTTTCACGGCAGACTTTTTATGGGGCGGTTTGCCATTGCCTTCCCCAGTCATCTACACTCCCCCCCCCCCCAGCAAGCTGGGTGCTCATTTTACCGACCTCAGAAGGATGGAAGGCTGAGTCAACCTCAAGCCGGCTACCTGAAAACCCAGCTTCCGCCGGGGATCGAACTCAGGTTGTGAGCAGAGCTTAGGACTGCAGTATTGCAGCTTAATGTGTTCATGCGTTCAAGGGGTGCTGTCAGAGAAGAAAGGGGCCATACTAAAGGAGAAAAGTGGCCAGTTATGCCCTTTTGCCCTGGGCCCGCACAAACGCGGAAGCAGCCCTGGCAGAGAGAATCTAGAACGCGTTGCTCCAGAATGTTGCAAGCCAAGGAAACTGGAAGGAGGAATTCTTACTGTGGGATTCTGGTCGATGTCAGCTATCTGTGTTTACAAATCTTTGGCAGATGTGCCACAGGTGTGGCTGGAATGAGACCTTGGCATTGGAAGTGAAGCGCCTTTGGAAAAGAGGGTCAGGAACTTTTGAAAGACAGGCAGGCAGCAATTAAACCCTGCAGTGCTCATGTGTGTGGCATTCTGGCCTCCTTCCAATATTGCTGGAAGTCACGGAGAGCAGGTTGGGAGTCATCCTGAGCCATTAAGAACGGAGCTCAGTTGGATCTGCACGCTGGAAGATTCTCTTTTGCGGTTGAAGCATGAGTCACTGTTAGAGTCTATGAAATGTCTAGAAGATGATAATTTGTCTAGGAAATGTCTAGAATTCAGGGGTGTCAAACTCATTTGTTATGAGGGCTGGATCTGACATAAATGAGACTTTGTTGGGCCGGGCCATAGTCAGGCTGGGCTGTATGTGTTCTTATTTAAGATTAGGTAGCAGAGATATAAACTTTATAAAGGCAAACACAATTAAAGTTTAAAAAGACCCTTAAAACACGTTTAAAACATTAGCACTCATTGGTCTTAAAGGTACTTTCTTTGTATTTCTCCCATGGGACTTAGGGAACTGGGCAAAGGAAGCTCTGGCTCTTTCCTTCCTTCCCCGGATTGAAAACACCAGTTGCTCGGGGGCCTGATAGGAGCCCTCCGGGGGCCTGATTCGGCCCCTGGGCCACATGTTTGACGCCTCTGGTCTAGATATTGATAAAGCAATTTGGGTGAATGAGTGGGTTTGATTTAAAGCTTGTGACTGATCTTTAATGAATAGAAATGTATTTTTGCTACGCCAATAATCATTACGAATTGGTGGGTTATGTAGACCTACCCTTCTCTCTGAATCAGAGACTCCGAGCGACTTACAGCCTCCGGTATCTTCTCCCCCCACAAATGACACCCTGTGGGGTGGGTGGGGCTGAGAGGGCTCTCCCAGCAGCTGCCCTTTCAAGGACAACTCCTGCGAGAGCTCTGCGGCTAACCCAAGGACATTCCAGCAGCTGCAAGTGGAGGAGTGGGGAATCAAACCCGGTTCTCCCGGATAAGAGTCCGTACACTTCACCACTACACCAAACTGGCTCATATGGACATAGGATATGATTCATTAATCATCCACTGATCGTTAATCATCCAATGATGGAAAACAGATATCAGCCTAACCTCTGTTTACTTCTCTGCAGCATTGTAACCTCACTCTTGCCAAAAATGCCATCGCCAAGAATGGGGAAACATAATAGAGGCTTATAAAATTATGACCAGGGAGGAGAGAATTGACAAAGAAAACTATTTCTAGTGTTTCACCCCCCCCTACACTGCTCACTTGCTTTCATTTTTTCTGTGTTAGTCTGAAGAAGTCATTTGAAATAAAGCAAATTGTTACAGTCAGCAACTCCCATGATTAAAGCCATTTATATCATTGCCACGGTGTTAAGTTCTAGGAACTAGTTGGCCACTGTGTGAGACAGGATGCTGGACTAGATGGACCACTGGTAGGATCCAGCAGGGTTCTTCTGATGTTCTTATAAAGGCCTTGGTCTCTATGCCCTTGTTGTTGGTCATCCAGAGGAACTTTTTGGCCACTGGGTGAGACAGGATGGTGGCCTAGATGGACCACTGGTAGGATCCAGCAGGGGTCTTGTTATGTTCTTATGAAGGCCCCTGTTGTTGGATGTCCAGAGGAACTTGTTGTCCATGTGTGAGAAAGGATGCTGGACTAGATGGACCACTGATAAGATCCAGCAGGGTTCTTCTGATGTTCTTATAAAGGCCTTGGTCTCTATGTCCTTGTTGTTGGTCATCCAGAGAGAATTGACAAAGAAAACTATTTCTCTCTCTCTCTCTCCAGATACTAGAACTTGAGGGCATCCAGTGAAGCTGCTGGACAGAAGGTTCAGAACAGCCAAAAGGAAATACTGCTTCATTCAGAGAGTGAATAAAATGAGGAATTCATTGCCGGAGGATGTAGTGACGGCCAATACTTCCTCTAAGCTCTCAATGTGGAGTCTGGTGAGCAAAAAACTCTACTTCATGAGCTACGGCATGAATTAGTATGTTCAGGGCATTTTTCCTGAGCGAAGACAAAAATGTGTGAGCCAGAGGCTTAAAAAACCCTGTGAGCTAGTTCACATTAACTCAGCTTAGGGGGAACACTGATGGCCACAGGAATAAGCAGCTTGAAAAGGGGATTCGATAGAATCATGGAGGTCTATCAGTGGCAACTAGCCATGGTGACTGAGGGGAACCTCCACATTCAAAGGCACTAAACCTCTGAATCCCAGAGGCAGGAGGCAACATCAGGGGAAGGCCCTGTTGTTGGCCATCCAGAGGAACTAATTGGCCACTGTGTGAGACAGGATGGTGGCCTAGATGGACCACTGGTAGGATCCAGCAGGGGTCTTGTTAAGTTTTTATGAAGGTCCCTGTTGTTGGATGTCCAGAGGAACTAGTTGGCCACTGTGTGAGACAGGATGCTGGACTAGATGGACCACTGGTAGGATCCAGCAGGGCTCTTCTGATGTACTTATAAAGGCCTTGGTCTCTATGCCCTTGTTGTTGGTCATCCAGAGGAACTTTTTGGCCACTGGGTGAGACAGGATGCTGGACTAGATGGACCACTGGTAGGATCCAGCAGGGGTCTTGTTACGTTCTTATGAAGGCCCCTGTTGTTGGATGTCCAGAGGAACTAGTTGGCCACTGTGTGAGACAGGATGGTGGCCTAGATGGACCACTGGTAGGATCCAGCAAGGGTCTTGTTAAGTTCTTATGAAGGTCCCTGTTGTTGGATGTCCAGAGGAACTAGTTGGCCACTGTGTGAGACAGGATGCTGGACTAGATGGACCACTGGTAGGATCCAGCAGGGTTTCTTCTGATGTTCTTATAAAGGCCTTGGTCTCTATGCCCTTGTTGTTGGTCATCCAGAGGAACTTTTTGGCCGCTGGGTGAGACAGGATGCTGGACTAGATGGATCACTGGCCTGATTCAGATGGGCTCTTCTTATGTTCTGAATACACTTTTTGTGCGGTGGTCATCATTGGGTGGATGGTACCTATTTAACACAACCCACACAAGAAACAACACAACCCACACAAAGAACACAGTTGTGTTTCGTAAGAATCCTACACACACTCATCGATTGGCATCTCCCCAGGAAAGGCAAAATCTTAGCTCATTAAAGGGAGCAGTGGGCCTTAGGGACCAGATAACCCCTTTGGCAATGGTTGTGGCTGCCAAACCCCCCCCCCCCCCAATATTAGTGTTTCTTGACTGTCTGCTGAGGAATACTTTCTTACGAGCAATTTATATAGTATTTATAGGCACAATACATTTTGCTCACCTGGATAATGTTAGTAGAGTGTCCGATGCTCGTTTATTGAGACAAAATGAATGTGGAAAAATACATTCAGTATACAAGAATGGGAAGGTGTACGGAATATAGGGTTGCCAATCCCCAGGTGGGGGCAGGGGATCCCCCGGTTTGGAGACCCTCCCCCCCGCTTCAGGGTCGTCAGAAAGCGGGGGGAGGGGAGAGAAATGTCTGCTGGGAACTCTATTATTCCCTATGGAGATTTATTCCCATAGAAAATCATGGAGAATTGATCCGTGTGTATCTGGGGCTCTGGGGGGCCCTGTTTTTTGGGGTAGAGGCACCAAATTTTCAGTATAGAATCTAGTGCCTCTCCCCAATATATCCCCCAAGTTTCAAAAAGATTGGACCAGGGGGTCCAATTCTATGAGCCCCAAAAGAAGGTGCCCCTATCCTTCATTATTTCCTATGGAAGGAAGGCATTGAAAAGGTGTGCTGTCCCTTTAAATGTGATGGCCAGAACTCTCTTTGGAGTTCAATTATGCTTGTCACAACCTTGTTCCTGGCACCACCCCTAATGTCTCCTGGCTCCACCCCCAAAGTCTCCTGGCTCCGCCCGCAAAGTCCCCAGATATTTCTTGAATTGGACTTGGCAACCCTAACGAAATAAGAGTCTCGCATTCTCAGGGTGGGAGCAGAAAGCAGAGGCACAAATTCACTCCAAGTCAAAGGATAAACCATAGAGTTTTATGGCAAATTCTAGAACATCCCCCGGCAAGAAAATGCCACTTCTGGTTTGTGCCAGAAGTGAGATCACTGCAACAAGGATACCGATTTTTCCCCAAAACAGAAGTCTGTACCTGGTGACCCTATAGAAGAAGAAGATATTGGATTTATATCTCACCTTATACTCTAAATCTCAGAGTGGCCACAATCTCCTTTACCTTCCTCCCTTACAACAGATACCCTGTGAGGTAGAAGAAGATTTTGGATTTATATCCCGCACTCCACTCCGCAGAGTCTCAGAGAGGCTCACAATCTCCTTTCCCTTCCTCCCCCACAACAGACACCCTGTGAGGTAGAAGAAGATTTTGGATTTATATCCCGCCCTCCACTCCGCAGAGTCTCAGAGAGGCTCACAATCTCCTTTCCCTTCCTCCCCCACAACAGACACCCTGTGAGGTAGATGAAGATATTGGATTTATATCCCGCCCTCCACTCTGAAGAGTCTCAGAGCGCCTCACAATCTCCTTTCCCTTCCTCCCCCACAACAGACACCCTGTGAGGTGGGTGGGGCTGGAGAGGGCTCTCCCAGCAGCTGCCCTTTCCAGGACAACCTCTGCCAGAGCTATGGCTGACCCAAGGCCATTCCAGCAGGTGCAAGTGGAGGAGTGGGGAATCAAACTCGGTTCTCCCAGGCAAGAGTCCACACACTTAACCATTACACCAAACTGGCTGTCATAGGCAAGAATTTGGGTTTAGGCTGTCAGTTTAGCCTTACGTTCAGTTCTTGGACTTGGGTAATTAATCTGTTTTCGATATTTGCATGAGTCTATAGCAATGTCTCACTTTGAATCCATTCATGCTGAATTTGCTGTTCCGTTGGATGTGCTGGTTTTACTAGTAATAGAGTGTTTGTGAGTCATTAGAACAGGAATGTGCAAACTATGGCTTTGGAAGCAAACATGACTTAGCGTGGAGTCGGTCTTTTAAAAAGAGAGTGGCATCTTCGGATTAAGCTATCCTGGAAGGGTGAGTGGCAGTGTAGCCGCCCTGAGTCCGCTTGCGGAAAGGGCGGGATAGAATATTAAAGTAATAAATAAATAAATAGAATAACCGGTATGTGAAGGGAATGACAGGAATAGCTCTTTATGAAAGTAAATGGCTTCTTGAAAGTATGGAAAAAGAAAGGATGGCAGTGAGCACTTTCCAGGAATCTAGGCACAGAAATCATGCAGAGATTTTCTCCTCTCCCCCCATTTTTTTTAAATGCAGAATGTTAAGCATAAAAATTCCTTGGCGGTATCCTGCCTCACACGGATGACCTGCAGGAAGAAGAAGAGGCAAGAGCCCTTTTGGTGTAGTGGTTAAGTGTGTGGACTCTTATGTGGGAGAACCGGGTTTGATTCCCCACTCCTCCACTTGCAGCTGCTGGAATGGCCTTGGGTTAGCCATAGCTCTCGCAGGAGTTGTCCTTGAAAGGGCAGCTGCTGCGAGAGTCCTCTCAGCCCCACCCACCTCACAGGGTGTCTGTTGTGGGGGGAGGAGATAAAGGAGATTGTGAGCCACTCTGAGATTCGGAGTGGAGGGCGGGATATAAATCCAATATAATCATCATCATGTATACCCCGTCCTTCACTACCTGAAGGCGTCTCAGAGTGACTTACAATCTCCTTTCCCTTCCCCTCCCCACAACAGACACCCTGTAAGGTAGGTGGAGCATCTGCTAGGAATGCAGAAGGTCCCAGGTTCAATCCTCAGCATCTCCAGTTGAAAGGACTAGGTAGTAGCTGGCGGGAACTTTGAGGCCCTGGAGAGACGCTGCCAGTCTGAGTAGACACTACTGACCTTGATGGACCAAAAGTTTGATTCTGTATAAGGCGAGTTTCATGTGCTCATGGATAATAATGCGTTCATGGATAATAACTGTCAGGGCTTTTTAAAAGCAGGAACGCGGTTCCGGCTGGCTTGGTGTCAGGGGGTGTGACCTAATATGCAAATGAGTCCCCCTGCTGGGCTTTTTCTGCAAACAAGCCCTGTGTGAAACAATGATGTCAGGAAAAAAGAAAGGAAAGGTCCCCTGTGCAAGCACCAGTAATTTCCGACTCTGGGGTGACGTTGCTTTCACAACATTTTCATGACAGACTTTTGATGGGGTGGTTTGCACTTGCCTTCCCCAGTCATCTACGCTCCCCTCCCCCCCCCCCAGCAAGCTGGGTACTCATTTTACCAACCTCAGAAGGATGGAAGGCTGAGTCAACCTTGAGCCGGCTACCTGAACCAGCTTGCGCTGGGACCGAACTCAGGTCGTGAGCAGAGGGCTCCGACTGCAGTACTGCGGCTTTAACACTCTGCGCCACGGGGCTCTAACGATGTCAGGAGGTGTGCAAATGAGTCCCTGCTGGGCCTCTTCTACTTAAGAAAAAGCTCTGTTAATTACATGTTCTCATAGGGTGTGTCTTTTTGGGGAGGGGTCTTCATACACTGTAACAAACAAGTGATCTTTGAGGGCCATAAGCCACTGTCTCCTGGCTCTCTGTAGCTGGCGAAAGAAGACCAGGGTCGGAACTAGGGGTGGGCTGAGGGGGTGCTTGCCCTGAGTGCCAACGAAGGGGAAGTGCCAAATTGGGTATGGAATCCATTGTATTCTAGGGGAACATACGATAGAATGGCCCATAAGGGGGCGTCATTTTTTAATCCCCCCCCCTCAAAAAACATGTAGCTCTGGTACTGAAGAAGACAAAACCTGTTCCTGAAAGAGACAATGTGCTTCTTAGAAAGACAGAGAGGCCGAAAAGATTCTAAAACGGCTACACTTTGGTCTACAGAGAGGCTTAGCTGAAGCAACTTGTGATTTGGACCCGTGCCCCTCTTGGCTGATTAAATCTTGCCTGAGGGAGCTTGGATGTCCTTTACGGGACATCATAAACAGATCCCTCTTGGAGGGGCGCTTTCCAACGCCTCTAAAAGAGGCCCTGGTCCGTCCCCTCCTGAAAAAGACTACAGCAGGCCCGGCCGAATTGGCGAAATACCGGCCGGTCTCGAATTTACCGTTTTTAGGTAAAATCATAGAGAGGGCAGTGGCGTTGCAGTTGCAGGGTTTTCTGGATGAAGCTTCCGTCCTGGACCCTTGCCAGTCCGGCTTTCGTCCAGGTCATGGGACGGAAACAGTGCTGGTCGCCTTGGCGGATGACCTCCAGCGGCATCTGGATCGAGGCGGTGTGGCGGTGCTGATGTTGTTATTTATTTATTACTTTACATTTATATCCCGCCCTCTCCGCAAGCGGACTCAGGGCGGCTTACAACATCATAAAAACAATCAATTCAGTAAAACATATAAAACCATAATTTACTTATCAATTTAAAAACTATTTGCGCTGTCTCAGTCCAGTCTGGCGGTATTGGCTTCTGACTATGATCGCCAGCTTCTGTAGGATGTCCGGTGGCAGCCCATTTTCAGTCAACCAGAAAAGCCTGTTTAAATAGTTTGGTCTTACAGGCCCTGCGGAACGCCGACAAATCCCGCAGGGCCCTTATAGCTTCTGGGAGGGTGTTCCAAAGTTCTGGTGCTGCCACCGAGAAAGCCCTGGATCTTGTTGTGCATAGCTTGGCTTCTTTTGGGCCAGGGGCAGACAGCAGATTTTTTGTCCCTGATCGCAGTGCTCTCTGGGGGATATATTGTTAGACCTGTCGGCTGCGTTCGACATGGTCGACCACCGGTTACTGACCCGCCGCCTCGCCAATGTCGGGGTTCGGGGGTTGGCCTTACAATGGCTTTCCTCCTTCCTCGAAGATCGGGGACAAAGGGTGGCAATCGGGGGAGAGCTTTCCCAGAGACGCACACTACATTGTGGGGTGCCTCAGGGAGCAGTTCTATCGCCGATGCTATTTAATATCTATATGCGCCCCCTTGCCCAGATTGCCAGGAGGTATGGGCTTGGGTGTCACCAATATGCAGATGACACCCAGCTCTATTTGCTAATGGACGGCTGGCCTGGATGCGTCCCAGGGAATTTGGACCTGGCACTGCAGGCCGTGGCAACTTGGTTAAGACTGAGCAGGCTGAAACTGAATCCAGCGAAGACAGAGGTCCTTTGCTTGGGTCGGGGCGCTCTGGCAGGAGAAATATCTCTCCCGGTTTTTGATGGGGCACCGCTGACGGCGGCGCACCAGGTCAAGAGCCTGGGAATTCTACTGGAGCCTTCATTATCAATGGAGGCCCAGATAGCAGCCACAGCCAAGTCAGCCTTTTTTCATCTGAGGTGGGCGAGGCAGTTGGCCCCCTTCCTAGAGCGTCGGGACCTGGCAACAGTGATCCATGCAAAGGTCACCTCGAGATTAGATTACTGTAATGCCCTCTACAAGGGGCTGCCTCTGTGCCGAACCCGGAAGCTGCAGCTAGTGCAGAACGCGGCCGCTAGGTTACTGCTGGGGCTCCCAAAGTGGGAGCACATATGGCCAGGATTGCGTGAACTGCACTGGCTGCCAGTTACTTACCGGATTCGTTACAAAGTGCTGGTCATTACCTTTAAAGCCCTATATGGCCGAGGACCTGCCTACCTTAGGGACCGTCTCTCCCCACATGAACCCCAGAGAGCACTGAGGTCAGCAGGGAAGAACCTGCTGACTATCCCCGGGCCAAAAGAAGTAAAACTTCAAAGTACCCGTAACCGGGCTTTTTCTGTTATGGCCCCACAGCTATGGAACCAACTTCCAGAAGAAACATGAGCCCTGCGGGACCTTGAGCAATTCCGCAGGGCCTGTAAGACCAGTTTGTTTCGAATGGCCTTCGCGGACTAGAACTGCTAATTAAGGTCGCCATCTAGACAATAGCACAATTCAATTTTACTGTTTTAGAATTTTAAGAGTTCTAATTAATTATGGTTTAAAATGTTGTTTTGTATTGTGTATATTTGAACTTTGTTGTTAGCCGCCCTGAGCCTGCTTCGGCGGGGAGGGCGGGATATAAATAAAAGGTATTATTATTATTATTATTATTATAAGCAGAAATCGCGGCTCAGAAAACGCAAGGAAGGCCTGATGCGTTCCGCCTTCTAATAAAAAAAATTACAACAGCGAGTGTTTGGGCTGGGTGCATTTTACGGCTCAGCCTGTCAGTTGTCAGGAATGTTACGTTGAATGTTTTCAGTTATGCAAAGAGGCCTTCTGACATTGGCTCTTCGAATGGGATTTTGATGTGGTTGGGCGCTTTAATTAGCAAGGGGTGTTGCTGGCTCCGGAGATAGAATATCTTAGGAATCCAGCGTTGCGTCTGAGCTGTTTATATGATTGAAAGCCGTTTGTTTTCATTCACTGGAGCAAAGGTGCATGACACATTTGCGCCTGGAGGTATTCCCACAGCATTAAAGCTGGGTTTTTCCCCCCCCAGGGGTGTGTGTGTGTGTTACATATTCAGTCAATCACTTATACAAATAAATGGCATTATTTGGGGAGGGACGGTGGCTCAGTGGTAGAGCATCTGCTTGGTAAGCAGAAGGATCCCATGTTCAATCCCCAACTAAAAAGGGTCCAGGCAAATAGGCATGAAAAACCTCAGCTTGAGACCCTGGAGAGCCCCTGCCAGTCTGAGTGGACAAGACTGATTCTGATGGACCTTTGAGGGTCTGATTCAGTAGAAGGCAGCTTTATATGTTCATATGGATTTAGGGGAGGGAGGGTGGCTCAGTGGTAGAGCATCTGCTTGGTAAGTAGAAGGATCCCAGGTTCAATCCCCAACTAAAAAGGGTCCAGGCAAATAGGCATGAAAAACCTCAGCTTGAGACCCTGGACAGCCGCTGCCAGTCTGAGTAGACAATACTGATTTTGATGGACAGAGGGTCTGATTCAGTATAAGGCAGCTTCATATGTTCATTAGCAACTTAAAATGTAAAATAAATGCTCAGTTGTACAGTCTTTTTTTTTACTGTGAAGTCACAGATGACTTCTGGCAATGCTGTGGGGTTTTCGGGCAAGAGATGTTCAGAGGTGGTTGGCCATTGCCTGCCTCTGCGTAGCAACCCTGGACCTCGGCAGTCTCCCACATACTGATCAGGGCTGACCTTGCTTATTTTATTAAATTTATATCCTGCCCTCCCCGCCAATGGGCTTAGCTTCCATTTGATCAGCGACAGCTAGTCTGGGCTCTCCAGGTTAGCACATTATAGTCTATCGAAGGGGTCTTTTGTTTATAAAAGGGGAGAAACAATGCTGGCTTGCAGCCTCTGGAATGGCCTTGGGTCAGCCGTAGCTCTTGCAGAGCTGTCCTTGAAAGGGCAGTTTCTGTCGGAGCTCTCTCAGCCCCACCTACCTCACAGGGTGTCTGTTGTCGGGGAGAAAGGGAAAGGAGATTGTGAGCTGCTCTGAGACTCTGAGATTTGGAGTGGAGGGCAGGATACAAATCCAGTGTCCAGGATACAAAGCCAGTTTGGTGTAGTGGTTAAGGGTGCGGACTCTTATCTGGGAGAACCGGGTTTGATTCCCCACTCCTCCATTTGCAGCAGCTGGAATGGCCTTGGGTCAGCCATAGCTCTGGCAGAGCCAGCTTGGTGTCGTGGTTAAGTGTGCGGACTCTTATCTGGGAGAACTGGGTTTGATTCCCCACTCCTCCACTTGCACCTGCTGGAATGGCCTTGGGTCAGCCATAGCTCTGGCAAAGGTTGTCCTTGAAAGGGCAGCTGCTGTGAGAGCCCTCTCCAGCCCCACCCACCTCACAGGGTGTCTGTTGTGGGGGAGGAAGGTAAAGGAGATTGTGAGCCGCTCTGAGACTCTTCGGAGTGGAGGGCGGGATATAAATCCAATATCTTCTTATCTTCTTCTTCGTCTTCTCTTTCTAATGCCTTCTTCTCCTCTTTCTATTGAGACTCTGAGATTCAGAGTATAGGGCGGGATATAAATTCAATATCATCATCATCATCATCATCATCATCATCATCATCATTATCATCATCACCATCTCCTCCTCCTCCTGAGATTCAAAGCATAGGGCAGGATATAAATCCAATATCATCATCATCATCATCATCATCATCATCATCATCATCATCATCATCATCATCATCATCATCACCACCATCACCATCTCCTCCTCCTTCTCCTCCTGGGATTCAGAGTATAGGGCAGGATATAAATCCAATATCATCACCACCACCACCATCATCTTCTCCTCCTCCTCCTCCTGAAAGCTCAGCTTTGCTTGACCCACCTGTGGTTGTTCAGAAACACTGGGAAACTACATGTGTATCCCTGTTCCAGAGCCTGAGGGGGCTAGATTCAGTGAAACAGCTGATCCAGCTAACTGCACCGTCGCTGGAGTGGTGTGGCCGGAACATGTAAGATACTTCATGAATTTGCATTTTTGGACACTGGTGAAGAGACTTTTTTTTTTGAACATTTGATTGGTCTCTATCTGAATGTCTAAGTGGTCTTCGTGAGATGTTCATCCCCTCTACGTAGGGGTTTGTTTTGGGTCAAGATGTTCCTATGTCACATTGTGAGCAGTGTTTATGAGAGTCACTTTGATATTATATAAAAAATATACAACAATTTTTTGCTAAAATTCCTTTTTCAGTTTTGTAGCAATTGCGATCACGGGCCATTTGGCATTTCTTGTTGTTTCTTTTGTGGTGCTCTGTGGTGCAGAGTGGTAAAGCTGCAGTACTGCAGTCGGAGCCCTCTGCTCACGACCTGAGTTCGATCCCAGCGGAAGCTGGTTCAGGTAGCCGGCTTGAGGTTGACTCAGCCTTCCATCCTGCCGAGGTCGGTAAAATGAGTCCCCAGCTTGCTGGGGGGAAAGTGTAATGACCGGGGAAGGCAATGGCAAACCACCCTGTAAAAAAAGGTCTGCCGTGAAAACATTGTGAAAGCAGCGTCACCCCAGAGTCGGAAACGACTGGTGCTTGCACTGGGGACCTTTCCTTTCTTTCCTGTGGGTTTGGTTATAAAAGGGGAGGAGCATCTCCAGGGCTTTTTTTGAGCAGGAATGCATAGGAAGGCAGTTCCAGCTAGCTTGGTGACAGGGAGTGTGGCCTAGTATGCAAATGAGTTCCTGCTGGGCTTATGCTATGGGGAAAAAGCCTTGACAAATGCCAGATCGGGGGTGGGGGGGTGGGGGGATTGTGCATGTGATAGACAATTTGTATGTACAAATATAGACAAAGTTTGTAATTTTTGTGGGCGCACGCTTTACATCTTCCTTCACCTTTTCCCATTCTCGGCAGACTTTAAGATTTCATTGATCCACCATCTCCAACCTATAGAGTCTCCAGTGTGGTGTGAACGGGGGCAACCTGCATATTTACCACACGTACAGCTTGTGAGCCTTGAACATTCCACAAAAATAGATCCAGTCGTGTTGGTCTGAAGCAGCAGAACAAATTCGAGTCGAGGGGCACCTTCAAGACCAACCAAGTAGTCGAGGTATAAGCTTTCGTGGGTACGCACACTTCTTCAGATACATTGAAATGGACGTTGCCGGTCCATACATATAGACCGAAGCAACAAAGGGTGTTTCACAGAGGCAAGGATCAAACTGGAATAACAGGCTTGGTTTACACGGTCGCCATGTGCTCGGGTCTAATTACAGGAGGAAACATAAGGAAGGAAACAAATATTTCAAAAATGGAGCTAGATGGGCAGATCTTGGCCCTGATGAATCCTTGGCTGGGAGACTACCTATGAGGTCCAGGGTTGCTAGGCAGAGGCAAGCAATGGCAAACCGCCTCTGCTCATCCTTCGCCTTGAAAACTCTACAGGGTCTCGGTAAGTCAACTGGGATTGGACGGCGCTTTCTACCATCATGGGGTCTACAAGACAGGCATTGCTTCTTCTGGCCTTTTCATAGCCCAGACTCCTCCATATGAAGAAGTGAAAAGCCCATTCAGGAGCCTACATGGGTATGCTATCACTTTCTGTTGCATTGCGAAGTCTGGGATAGCAGAATCCGAGGTTCAACAACAAAACAAAAAGGCATTGATGATGATGATGATGATGATATTGGACTTGCATCCCGCCCTCTCATCACATTGAGGGCAGCACCTCCCCCTCCCAGACATTCTAAAGCAGACATTCTAAAGAGCCAGTTTGGTGTAGTGGTTAAGTGTGCGGACTCTTATCTGGGAGAACCGGGTTTGATTCCCCACTCCTCCACTTGCACCTGCTAGCATGGCCTTAGGTCAGCCATAGCTCTGGCAGAGGTTGTCCTTGAAAGGGCAGCTGCTGTGAGAGCTTTCTCAGCCCCACCCACCTCACAGGGTTTGATTCCACACTCTTCCACTTGCACCTGCTAGCATGGCCTTGGGTCAGCCATAGCTCTGGCAGAGGTTGTCCTTGAAAGGGCAGCTGCTGTGAGAGCCCTCTCAGCCCCACCCACCTCACAGGGTTTGATTCCCCACTCCTCCACTTGCACCTGCTAGCATGGCCTTGGGTCAGCCATAGCTCTGGCAGAAGTTGTCCTTGAAAGGGCAGCTGCTGTGAGAGCCCTCTCCAGCCCCACCCACCTCACAGGGTGTCTGTTGTGGGGGAGGAAGGTAAAGGAGATTGTGAGCCGCTCTGAGACTCTTTGAAGTGGAGGGCGGGATATAAATCCAATATCTTCTTCTTCTTCTTCTTCTTCTTCTTCTTCTTCTTCTTCTTCTTCTTCTTCTTCTTCTTCTTCTTCTTCTTCTTCTTCTCTCTGAATATCAGAGTCTCAGAGCGACTCACCATCTCCTTTATCTTCCTCCCCCACAACAAACACCCTGTGAGGTAGGTGGGGCTGAGAGAGCTCTCCCAGAAGCTGCCCTTTCAAGGACAGCTCTGAGATAGTCATGACTGACCCAAGGCCATTCCAGCAGCTGCATGTGGAGCGTTGTGGGGAAAACTAAAATTGGTCCCCTTATCTCAACAACCTATGTAAATTTTTACTGTTTGAAGCACCTAGACATTGCTGGAAGCCAAAGTCTGTAAAGCTAGCTCCTAGAAGAAAAGTGGGTCAGTAACAGAGAGTTATCTGAGGACAATCTTAGACTTAGAAAAAAATGATTCTGGTAGAAAAGATGTTGAAGTTAGCTGGTGGGAACAGATCAGATAAGGAGAAGGTTCTCACCAGATCCTAGCTGATCCCAGCATGAGATCTAAAGACAGTTGGACATTGGCAGGGGTGAGAGACCATCTGCAGATACAGCTGATGCGATGGACCTGGGGAAGAGATAGTATCAACGATAGGAGATCTATCCCAGGCAAGATCTATATAAGGTCCAGAAAGTTCCCACAGAGCTGCTGGCCCCCTAGAAAGTCGGGTGAGCTGGTAATTTGCTTAGAGATCTCTAACAAAGATTTGGGCTGATAGAATTTAGAAAGAGAAGAGGAAAAACTGGGAATTAGACTCTTAGAAAATTTAAGCTTTCGCAGGTATCAGATTAAGAGCAATAGATTAATTAAGAAACAGAGTAAGCCTAACTACTGAAACTTGAAAGTGTTTAACTGGATTCTAATTGTATAAGAATGTATTTGATTTTAACTGTGAGCGTTATGTGAATGTACTATCTAACTGTTTTGCCTTTCTATATATATTTTAAGCGCACTGTCCTGAGAGAAGACTGGAGTAAAATAAAGCTTACCTGTTGTTTTGAAAAGCTACCGGATCTCATGTCTTAGGTTCCTGAGAATTTCAGGTTGTTTGGGGAATTGTGGGTACAGAAAGTGTTTATAAAATATATATGTAGAAAATCCCGCATCATGGAGGAGTGGGGAATCAAACCCGGTTCTCCCACATAAGAGTCCTGCACTTAATCACTACACCAAACTGGCTCTCTCATATACCAAACATTGCTGCTGAGGGAAGCAGCTGTGGTTCTATGTGTTCTGAGAGAAGGCAGGGACAGATCAGATAAGGAGAAGTTTCTCACCAGATCACCAGCATGAGATCTAAAGATAGCTGGACATCGGCCAGTGGGGAAGACTTATATAAGTATAATTCTCAGTAATTAACTGCATACTACCCATGATTCATCACTATTCACAAAACTCATTATTAGGGGGTGGAGAAGGTTGGCAAAAAAGGAATTTCTCTCCCTCTCCCCAAATACTAAAACCGGAGGGCATTCAATGACGCTGATGGGCAAGTAGGTTCAGGATGGGCAAAAGGAAAGATTATTTTACGCTGAGAGTGATTAAAATGTGGAATTCACTGCCTGAGGATACGGCGATGGCCACGAGAATAAACAGATTTAAAAGATTAGAGCATGTTAAGTTGGGACCTCTACCGCAGAGCCAGTTGGGTTTTTTAATTTTATTTATTTATTTATTTATGATTTATATCCCGCCCTTCCCACAAAGTGGCTCAGGGCAGCTCACAACAGAAAGTCAAACATAAAATTAAACTAACATTTAAATATATAAGCATTTAAAACATTTAAAACCTTAGAAACATTAAACATTACAACAGTATGTATAACAGGAGTCTAGTAAAGCTACATTTAGTTTCTCATATCAGTTAGGTGTAGGCTAGCCGGAAGAGGGTTGTCTTACAGGCCCTGCAGAACTGAACAAGGTCCCGCAGGGCCCTCACCTCTTCCAGCAGCTGATTCCACCATGTAGGGGCCATAACAGAGAAGCCCCTGTCCCTAGTAGATTTTAGGCAGGTTTAGTGGTTAAGTGCGTGGACTCTTATCTGGGAGAACCGGGTTTGATTCCCCACTCCTCCACTTGCAGCTGCTGAGATGGCCTTGGGTCAGCCCTAGCTATCTCAGAGCTGTCCTGGAAAGGGCAGCTTCTGGGAGAGCTCTCTCAGCCCCACCCACCTCAAAGTGACTCTCATAAACACCACATAATGTGACATAATAATCAATGTCTTGACCTGAAACAACCCCTTACGTAAAGGGGATGAACAGCTCACGAAGACCACTTAGACATTCAGATAGAGACCAATCAAATGTTTAAAAAAAAGTCTCTTCACAAGTGTCCAAAAATGGAAATTTATGAAGTGTGGTACCGCTAGCTGGATCATTCATTTCACATAATCTACCTTTCTCAGGCTCCGGAACAGGGACTACAGATAGCCTCCAAAGGGAACATCGTCTTAGGAGACACATTGAAAATTTCCAGTGAGGATCTACTTTCAAGACCAGACCAGGGCTCTCTACCTCCAGAAAGAACAAAAAATATAGCTTTGGACAGCTTGCTGGGGTTATTTGCATGGCCAACGATGCCTGCTTAGAAGACTGTACATTTTAGCAGGGGTCGTTTTGTAGAAAAATAGGCGGTGGAGCTCATCTAGGGATTGTTATGCAGCTGCACCTACTATTCAACAGACAAGGGAGGTAGGAGGAGGAGGGGGAACCCTCAGAAAGGTTCAGGAGCTGTGCTCCTGTGAGCTCCTGCTGAATTCAAGCCCTGTATTTTAGGATTGCACTGCATGGATGCAATCATAAGAACGCTTTCCTAGAAGTTAGCTTCCTCAGACAGTTACTATAGCTGCTCCTGTGCAATGATATTGTAATATCATTGATGACATCACAAATGTCATCACGGAGTCTTTATTTACTTATTTTTTGCATTTATATCCCGCCCTCCCCGCCGAAGCAGGCTCAAGGCGGCTAACAACATCATTAAATATCCACAATAAAACAATAAAACTATAAAGCAATAAAAACAATTACAGTAAGATCAATTAAAATTACACTTTAAATATTGAACAGATTTTAAAAACAGTTTTGGTGCTCATTTCCATACCATGATGCTAAGCAGCTCTGTACTTTAGTTGAAGGCCATTCGAAAAAGTGTTATTTGACAAGCCTTGCGGAATTGGGCAAGGTCCCGCAAGGCTCTAACATCATCAGGGAGTTGGTTCCACCAGTGGGGGGCAGCAATAGAGAAGGCTCGTTCTCTGGTAACCTTCAATCTTGCCTCCCTCGGCCTGGGGATTTCTAATAGGTTTTGTGATCCAGATCTCAGTACCCTCTGGGGAATATGTGGGGAGAGACGGCCCCTAAGGTAGACAGGACCTCGGCCATATGGAGCTTTAAAGGTAATTAGAGACCGAGGTCTTCATAAGAACATCAGAAGAGCCCTGCTGGATCAGACCACTGGTCCATCTAGTCCAGTGTCCTTTCTCACACATTGGCCAGCCGGATCTTCTGAAGGGGCAACAACAGGGTATAGAGACCGAAGTCTTCATAAGAACATCAGAAGAGCCCTGCTGATCAGACCAGTGATCCATCTAATCCAGTGTCCTGTGTCACACAGAGGCCAACCAGATCCTATGGAGGGCCAACAACAGGGCATGGAGGCTGAGGCCTTCCACTGATTTTGCCTCCTGACTCTGGGATTTAGAGAGTGCCTTTGGAGGTTCCCCTCAGTCACCAAGGCTAGTAGCTATTGACAGATTTATCCTCCATGAATCTATCTAATCCCTAGCCCCTCCCCCCTTTTTAGCAGGAATGCTCAGGAACGCAGTTCCTGCTGGCTAGGCATTGTGGGTATGGCCTAAAATGCAAATGAATTCCTGTTGGGTTTTTTTGTAGAAACTATGTGAAACCATGGTGATATCGGGGTGTGTGGCCTAATATGCAAATGAGTCTCTGCTGGGGTTTTTCTTCCCCAAAAGCCCTGCTTAACAATTTCCCACCCTAGCTCTGCTTGCCTGTTCCAAGCAGCTGCTGGAGAATTTTTTTTTTTAAAGAGCAGCCTGCTGTACTTACCAGATTATTTTACTGGAAGCGGCAAAAGGGTAGCTCTAGGAATTGCCCGGAAGTCTGTGGTTTTACCATGGAGCTGCTAGTAATTCCTAGAGCTATCCTTTTTTTTTTTTTACTTCTAATACGAACTTCCGGGACATACATAAGACTGCACTTTAAAAATTCTCTCACAACACTGTGCCCCCTCCAAGCCTCCCACCATTTGCCAGACAGTGCCTGACAAGTCTCAGCGTAAGCCATTTCACAGCGTTGTTATGATTGAAGGGTGGAGAGGATAAATAGGTACGCTGTGTTGATTTCCTTGAACGAAGGGTGGGTAAAAATGTGACAGATTGATCAACAGATAGATAGATAGGATGAGCAGGTGAATGAACCTGCGATGGTATGTGTGGTATTATTAATGAGAGGTTGGGTGGTGTAATGGTGCTTCCTGAGTAGATATGGAAGTAGAATTGGTATCTGGGTTAATTATAGGGGAAGGATCTCCGCAGGGTATAATGCCAGAGAATCCGCCAAACAAAGCGGCCATTTTGTGTAGAAGAACCGATCTCCACAGTCTAGAGACCAGCTGTAATTCCAGGAGCGCTTCAGGTCATGCCTGGAGGCTCTCAGCCTACACGTATGCCAACTGAACAAGCATTATCCAAATGAACATTACCAAAAAGGGGGGGAAAATCCTTCTAAAAGACCCGTCAAATCTCCTTTTCCTCAGCCTTCTGCTAGTTTTAAAACACCTGTTTTTACTTTGTGTGAGATTATGCAGCTCCTTTTCCAGTTCATGTTTGAACTATCTGTTTAGCCAGCATCTCAAAAAAAAAAAATATGGAGGCTAATCTATGACAAAGATGGGATGCTGTGGTGGTGGTGGATGTGCCAGCAAGTTGTAGCCGATTGTGTGATGGGGTGGCTAAAAAGGCGAATGCAGTTTTGGGCTGCATCAACAGAAGTCTAGTGTCCAGATCACGTGAAGTGTTCTGGTTGAGAGAAAGCGATTGAGTTTCTTGATGCTCTCAATGACTGTGCTATGGAGCAGATGGTCTCAGAACCTACCAGGGGTGGGGCGATCCTGGATTTGGTCCTAAGTAATGCCCAAGACTTGGTGAGAGATGTAAAAGTGATTGCGCCGCTTGGGAGTAGTGACCATAATGTTATTGATTTCACCGTTTGTATAAATAGGGAGTTGCCCAAAAAGACTGCCACAACCACGTTTAACTTTAAAAGGGATACATTCTCTGAGATGAGGAGGCATGTGAGGAGGAAACTGAAAGGAAAGGTAAATACGGTCAAAACCCTTGGGGAAGCTTGGAGACTATTTAAAACTATAATCCTAGAAGCTCAGATAAAATATATACCACAAGTTAGGAAAGGCACAAACAGGCATAAGAAAAGGCCTGCATGGTTAACAAACAAAGTAATGGAAGCTGAAAAAGGTAAGAAGGACTCCTTTAAGCGGTGGAAAACCAGTCCAAGTGAGATTAGTAAAAGGGAACACAGGCTGTGGCAAATCAAATGCAAGACTGTGATCAGGCAGGCAAAAAGGGACTATGAGGAGCATATTGCAAAAAACATAAAGACCAACAATAAAAATTTCTTCAAATATATTAGAAGTAGGAAACCAGCCAGGGAGGCAGTGGGGCCTTTGGATGACCATGGGGTAAAAGGATTACTGAAGGAGGATAGGGAAATGGCTGAGAAGCTGAATGCATTTTTTTGCCTCCGTCTTCACTGTGGAAGATGAGAACTTTTTGCCCGCCCCAGAACCACTAATTTTGGAAGGGGTGTTGAAAGACCTGAGTCAGATTGAGGTGACAAAAGAGGAGGTCCTACAACTGATAGACAAATTAAAAACTAATAAGTCACCGGCTCCGGATGGCATACATCTGAGAGTTCTGAAAGAACTCAAAGTTGAACTTGTGGATCTTCTGACAAAAATCTGTAATCTTTCATTGAAATCTGCCTCCGTTCCTGAGGACTGGAAGGTAGCAAATGTCACCCCCATCTTTAAAAAGGGTTCCAGAGGAGATCCGGGAAATTACAGGCCAGTCAGTCTGACTTCAATACCGGGAAAGTTGGTAGAAAGCATTATCAAGGACAGAATGAGTAGGCCCATTGATGAACACAGGTTATTGAGGAAGACTCAGCATGGGTTCTGTAAGGGAAGATCTTGCCTCACTAACCTGTTACATTTCTTTGAGGGGGTGAACAAACATGTAGACAAAGGAGACCCGATAGATGTTTTTTACCTTGACTTCCAGAAAGCTTTTGATAAAGTTCCTCATCAAAGGCTCCTTAGAAAACTTGAGAGTCATGGAGTAAAAGGACAGGTCCTCTTCTGGATCAAAAACTGGCTGAGTAATAGGAAGCAGAGAGTGAGTATAAATGGGCAGTCTTAGCAGTGGAGGACGGTAAGCAGGGCTCGGTACTGGGTCCCATGCTCTTTAACTTGTTCATAAATGATTTAGAGTTGGGAGTGAGCAGTGAAGTGGCCATGTTTGCGGATGACACTAAATTGTTCAGGGTGGTGAGAACCAGAGAGGATTGTGAGGAACTCCAAAGGGACCTGTTGAGGCTGGGTGAGTGGGCGTCAACGTGGCAGATGCCGTTCAGTGTGGCCAAGTGCAAAGTAATGCACATTGGGGCCAAGAATCCCAGCTACAAATACAAGTTGATGGGGTGTGAACTGGCAGAGACTGACCAAGAGAAAGATCCTGGGGTCATGGTAGATAACTCACTGAAAATGTCAAGACAGTGTGCGTTTGCAATAAAAAAGGCCAACGCCATGCTGGGAATTATTAGGAAGGGAATTGAAAACAAATCAGCCAGTATCATAATGCCCCTGTATAAATCGATGGTGCGGTCTCATTTGGAGTACTGTGTGCAGTTCTGGTTGCCGCACCTCAAAAAGGATATTATAGCATTGGAGAAAGTCCAGAAAAGGGCAATTAGAATGATTAAAGGGCTGGAACACTTTCCCAATGAAGAAAGGTTGAAACGCTTGGGACTCTTTAGCTTGGAGAAACGTCAACTGCGGGGTGACATGATAGAGGTTTACAAGATAATACATGGGATGGAGAAGGTAGAGAAAGAGGTACCTTTCTCCCTTTCTCACAATACAAGAACTCGTGGGCATTCGATGAAATTGCTGAGCAGACAGGTTAAAATGGATAAAAGGAAGTACTTCTTCACCCAAAGAGTGATTAACATGTGGAATTCACTGCCACAGGAGGTGGTGGCGGCCACAAGCAATATATATAAAAATTTTTTGGCCACTGTGTGACACAGAGTGTTGGACTAGATGGGCCATTGGCCTGATCCAACATGGCTTCTCTTATGTTCTTGAGTGATGGTATCGCTTTACTCTGCTCTGGTAAGACCTTACCTGGAGTATTGTGTTCAGTTTTGGGCACACATTTTAAGAAGGATATAGACAGGGGTCATTTTGTAGAAAACTAGGTGGTGGAGCTCATCCAGGGATTGTTATGCAGCCTGCACATAATATTCAATGGACAAGGAGGTGGAACTCTCAGAAATGTTCAGGAGCTGTGTCATGTGAGCTCCCACTGAATCTGAGGCCTGGATTTAGACAAGCTGGAACAGGTCCAGAGGAGGGTGACGAAGATGGTGAGGGGTCTGAAGACCAAGTGCTATGAAGAAAGGCTGAAGGAGCTGGGCATGTCTAGCCTGGAGAGGCGGCAGCTGAGAGGTGACATGATCATCATCTTCAAATCCTTGAAGGGTTGTCATATAGAGGAGTGTGTTTTCTGTGGCCCTAGAAGGTAAGACCAGAACCAATGGGTTGAAATTAAAGTTTCCGGCTCAATATTTGGAAGAACTTCCTGACCATTAGAGCGGTTCCTCAATGGAACAGGCTTCCTCAGGAAGTGGTGGGCTCTTCTTTGGAGGTTTTTAAACAGAGGCTAGATGGCCTTCTGATAGCAATGAAGAACCTGCAAATTTAGGGGGAGGTGTTTGTGAGTTTCCTGCATTGTGCAAGGGGTTGGACTAGATGACCCTGGAGATCCCTTCCAACTCTATGATTCTTTTGCAACACTATAGGGTTTTCAAGGCAAGAGGCAAACAGAGGTGGTTCGCCATTGTCTGCCTCCATCTTACAATTCTGGTATTTCTTGAAGGTCTTCCATCCAAATTCTGACCAGTGCTTGCTCTACTTAGCTTCTGAGACCTGCTGACATCCAGGCAGAGATATAGCCACGGCCAGAACCAGAGTTCCTGGTGCTCTGGGCCCCACCCGGGAAGGCAGGCTGGGAGGAGACAACATGCCAACGTATCACCCTGCTCTTGGCTTCCCAGGTCTGTGCATGTCTGTCTTTACACGCCAGGGTTGCCAATCCTTAGGTGGGGACAGGGGATCCCCCACTTTGGAGTCCCTCCACCCACTTCAGGGTCATCAGTAAGTGAGGGCGGGGGGAGAGAAATGTCTGCTGGGCACTCCATTATTCCTTATGGAGACCAATTAACATAGGGTATAATGGAGAATTGATCCATGGTATCTGGGGTTCTGTGTGTGTGTATTTTTAGGTAGAGGCACCAAAGTTGCAGCATAGCATCCAATACCTCTCTCCAAAATACCTTCCAAGTTTCAAAAGGATTGGACCGGGGCCCCAATTCTATGAGCCCCAAAAGAATGTGCCCCTATCCTTCATTATTTCCAATGGAGGTAAGGCATTTAACAGGTGTGCGGTCCCTTTAAATGATATGGACAGAACTCTCTTTGGAGTTCCATTATGCTAGTCACAACCTTGCTTCTGGCTCCACCCCCAATATCTCCTGGCTCCACCCCAAAGTCTCCTGGCTCCACCCCCAAAGCCCCCAGATATTTCTTGAATTGGACCTGGCAACCCTCTTACATGCCTTGCAGAATTGTACTAGGTCCTTCAGGGCATAGATGTCACAGGCAGAGAGTTCCAACAATAAGCTGTGGCTAATAGCCACTGCTGGACCTCTGCTCCATATGCTTATCCAATCCCCTCTTGAAACTCTGCTTGTAGCCGCCGCCACCTCCCGGGGCAGCGAATTCCACGTGTTAATCACCCACGTGTTAATCACCCTTTCCTTCTATCCGTTCTAACCTGACTGCTCAGCAATTTCATTGAACGTCCACGAGTTCTCGTATTGTGAGAAAGGCAGAAAAGTACTTCTTCCTCTACCTTCTCTATCATTGAGGCAGCAGGAAAGAAAAAAACTACATGTGGTGACTGCATGCGCAGTCCCCCTAATGGGGCCATCAAGCCATGTCTGTAACAACATTTTGGGTTGGTAAAATGGCACTGGGAGGGAGGCTCATGACCCTCTTTCCCACAGCTAGGCTTCCCAACCCCCCCGCCCTGCCGGGGGACTCCTGGATTAGCAGCCTAATCCCCTGCTCTCTAAAAATCTGATTTGGGGGGTGGGTGGAACAGCACAGTGTCTCTTTCCCTGCCTGGCTTCAGGCTTCTCCCTTCCTCTGAGTCACAAAGACCCGCCCAACGCCGGCCTGCTATTCGCTCCAGTCCGGCCTCCCTTAGCGAGGTGCAAGCTGGGACTTGTAGTCCTTGCATCCTCTCCGGTTGCCGGGTGGCGTCTCCTCTGGGAGTCTGGACCATGTGCGTTTCTACCTCCGGAGGCTTCAGTCTCTGATTGAAAGGCTTCCTCTTGGGATGGTGTGTCTGTGTTACTTTGAAGAAGTTGGCAGCAACTCATGAGTAGAAAGGCCCATCCCTTTCAGAATCGCCAGAAATGGGGGGGAGGGGGGGGGACACGTCTGCTGAACATTATTCTCTATGTGGAGATTGATTCTCATAGGGTATAATGGGGAATTGACCTGGAGGTTTCAGGGGCTCTGGGGGAGCTGTTTTTTGAGGTAGAGGCACCAAATTTTCAGTATAGTATCTAATGACTCTCCCCAAAGTATCTCCCAAGTTTCAAAACGATTGGACCAGGGGGTCCCATTCTATGAGCCCCAAAAGAAGGTGCCCCTATCCTTCATTATTTCCTATGGAAGGAAGACATTTAAAAAGGTGTGCGGTTCCTTTAAATGTGATGGCCAGAACTCCCTTGGAGTTCAATTATGCTTGTCACACCCTTGTTCCTGGCTCTGCCCCCAATGTCTCCTGGCTCCACCCCCAAAGTCTCCTGGCTCCACCCCCAAAGTCCCCAGATATTTCTTGAATTGCACTTGGCAACACTACCCACAGCTGCAGTTCCGATATGCATCAGGCCCTTGACATTTTTTGGGATTAAGTTCCACAGGGAACTTACAGCGGATGGTAGACTGTTAAAAGTACCATCTATTTCAGGCCTAAGATGCGGCAACGATGATGATGACCACAATGACTACAAAAAAGAAGAGGAGGAGAAGGAAGAGGAGGAGGAGGAGAGAAGAGAATTTGGATTTATACCCTGCCCTTCACTACTCAAAGGAGTCTCAAAGCAGTTTACAATCTCCTTTCTCTTCCCCTCCCCTCAGCAGACACCCTGTGAGGTAGGTGGGGCTGAGAGAGCTCGAAGAAGAAGAAGAAATTTATGCCACCTTTCACTGCCAAGTGGTCCTGAGGATGCTAACAACAGCTAAAATATTAATAGACATCAATTCAAAATAATACAAATAAAACCAGGCCTCATTTTGGGCAGGAGCTCACAGGAGTGGAGCTCCGGAACCTCTAAATTTTATTGCGCTCTTTCTTTCTTAAACACCCCCTCCACACACACACAAATACTTGCTTCTGGGCTCCATTGTTCAAACTCCCTGTGAGAATTTGTTGAACTCTTAAGATTTGGCAAATTCCCTAATATTCCCCCCCCTCACACACACACACAAAAGGGAAAACAACCAAAACATATAAAGCAGACAGATGGGCATCTGCCTCATGCCAATGTGGCCACATAGGAGAAAGTAATGTAAAAAGTATGATGGGAGTAAGGTTTGATGATGACTGTTCTAATTCAAGAAGCATTTTAAGGGAGATGCTGAGCTGATATAATTTAGTGCACCTTCTGGTGTATGTCAGGGGTGTGTGGTGTAACGCATATGAATTGTGCTAATGAGCTCCGGCACATCTTTTTCTGCAAAATGACCCCTGAATGAAACTAAAATGCAGCCCACATAAACAGACGCAACTAATGAAAAGCTAAATGGAAGAGCTCTGCCCAAATCTATCCACAATATGAATTCATATATTATGACACACAAGCTCCAGACCGTGTTTGAAATTGTATCTTTTGGACCAAACTAGGAAGGCATCTTATTACAGGACCATCTAAGGTATACACACTTGATTAAGACGTAAGATGATATCATATGAAGCCTCTAATGTGTACCTGGGCCTTGAGCCACTATTAATTGTGGCAATATAATTTTCACTTGGTCCTATATTAATTATTATTTTGTCTGATGCTTGCAACATTGAGCCTGTGTGTGTAGAGCCAGTTTGGTGTAGTGGTTAAGTGTGCGGACTCTTATCTGGGAGAACCGGGTTTGATTTTGCATCTGCTGGAATGGCCTCGGGTCAGCCATAGCTCTGGCAGGAGTTGTTCTGAAAGGGCAGTTGCTGTGAGAGCCCTCTCCAGCCCCACCCACCTCACAGGGTGTCTGTTGTGGGGGAGGGAGGGAAAGGAGATTGTGAGCCACTCTGAGACTCTTCGGAGTGGAGGGCGGGATATAAATCCAATATCTTCATCTACCTCACAGGGTGTCTGTTGAGGGGGGGAAGGTAAAGGAGATTGTGAGCCGCTCTGAGACTCTTCGGAATGGAGGGCGGGATATAAATCCAATATCTTCATTTACCTCACAGGGTGTCTGTTGTGGGGGAGGAAGGGAAAGGAGATTGTGAGCCGCTCTGAGACTCTTCGGAGTGGAGGGTGGGATATAAATCCAATATCTTCATTTACCTCACAGGGTGTCTGTTGTGGGGGAGGAAGGGAAAGGAGACTGTGAGCCGCTCTGAGACTCTTCGAAGGGGAGGGGCGGGATATAAATCCAATATCTTCATTTACCTCACAGGGTGTCTGTTGTGGGGGAGGAAGGGAAAGGAGATTGTGAGCCGCTCTGAGACTCTTCGGAGTGGAGGGTGGGATATAAATCCAATATCTTCATTTACCTCACAGGGTGTCTGTTGTGGGGGAGGAAGGGAAAGGAGACTGTGAGCCGCTCTGAGACTCTTCGAAGGGGAGGGCGGGATATAAATCCAATATCATCATCATCTTCTTCTTCTTCTTCTTCTTCTTCTTCTTCTTCTTCTTCTTCTTCTTCTTCTTCTTCTTCTTCTTCTTCTTCTTCTATTATTTATTTCTTTTTCTCTGTACTTTGAACTTTTAGGCTGCCTTTCCCTGCTTTCCAGGGTGGCTTACAACATGATAAAAACGCTCAGAACACCATATAATCTAAATCAAGCATAACGTATAAGCTGTTAAAATACAGTTTTCTAATTTTAAAATAATCCAGATGGTAAAAGTTAGACATTATCACTCCTCAACTTCTGAGACAGGGAAGGGTAAGGTTGCCAATCCCCAGTCGGGCCTATGACTTAGAACACGCCGCGAGAGCTTTAACGAAAACGTATATTGAAATCAAAACTTTAAACCACAGTGTTTTTCACATATTAATTTAAAATTATTTTACAGTCCATTTTACAACATACAATGCTGTTTCTTGGTTTGTAGGACTTCCTGAAGTCCAATGCGCGTGTGATTGCAGTCCCCAAACTACACACCCTCTCTAGACATATTCCCAGCCAGCCCTTTTGCGAGAAGCCAAGGAAGGGCGGAGATGTGGAGCCGTGCTTGATCCTTTGGAGATAGACAGAGCAGTGCCAAATTGAAACTGTATCCCTTGGCGAGCTGCCTGGGGAGGAAATCACTCTGGAAGTGGACGGAGGCTGCAGTCCAGTTGCAGCCACAGCGGTTTGGGAGATGCCCCTATCCTTCATTATCTCCAAGGAGGGAAGGCATTTAAAAGGTATACAGTCCCTTTAAATGTGATGGCCAGAACTCCCTTTGGAGTTCAACCAAGCTTGTCACA
This sequence comes from Heteronotia binoei, assembly GCF_032191835.1. Taxonomy (NCBI): domain Eukaryota; kingdom Metazoa; phylum Chordata; class Lepidosauria; order Squamata; family Gekkonidae; genus Heteronotia; species Heteronotia binoei. The sequence continues at coordinate 137,585,425 of NC_083228.1, read as the reverse complement.
ACCTTGTTTCTGGCTTCACCCCCAAAGTCCCCAGATATTTCCTGAATCTGACCTGACAACTAGGGTTGCCAAGTCCAATTCAAGAAATATCTGGGGACTTTGGGGGTGGAGCCAGGAGACATTAGGGGTGGAGCCAAGATCAAGGCTGTGACAAGCATCATTGAACTCCAAAGCGAGTTCTGGCCATCGTATTTAAAGGGACAGCACACCTTTTCAATTCCTTCCTTCCATAGGAAATAATGAACGATAGGGGCACCTTCTTTTGGGGCTCATAGAATTGGACCCCCTGGTCCAATCTTTTTGAAACTTGGGGGGGGTATTTTGGGGAGAGGCAGTGGATGCTATACTGAAAATTTGGTGACTCTACCCCAAAAAACAGCCCCCTAGAGCCCCAGATACCAGCAGATCAATTCTCCATGATTTTCTATGGGAATAAATCTCCCAAGAGTTCCCAGCAGACATTTCCCTCCCCTCCCCCGCTTCCTGACGCCCCTGAAGCGGGGGGGAGGGCCTCCAAACCGGGGGATTCCCTGCCCCCACCTGGGGATTGGCAACCTTACTGACAACCCTAGACCCCAAAGTCTCCTAGCTCCACCTCCAAAGTCCCCAGATATTTCCTGAATCTGACCTGACAACCCTACTCCCCAAAGTCTCCTGGCTCCACCCCCAAATTCCCCAGATATTTCCTGAATCTGACCTGGCAACTCTAGACCCCAAAGTCTCCTGGCTCCACCCCCAAAGTCCCCAGAAATTTCCTGAATCTGACCTGGCAACCCTAGACCCCAAAGTCTCCTGGCTCCACCCCCAAAGTCCCTGGAAATTTCCTGAATCTGACCTGACAACCCTAGACCCCAAAGTCTCCTGGCTCCACCCCCAAATTCCCCAGATATTTCCTGAATCTGACCTGACAACCCTAGATCCCAAAGTCTCCTGGCTCCACCCCCCAAAAGTCCCCAGATATTTCTTGAGTCAGACCTGGCAACCCTAAGAGTGAGGGAGGGTAGAAGATGGGAATGGGGCCCCAGTTGGGAGTGAGAGGTAAGGGGGGGGGGGAAGGTATTGAGATGCTGGGGGGGGGGAAGAACCTGTCAGCTGGGAGTAACAAAGAGGCAGGGAGGGTTGGAGCCGAGGAGCCGAGGAGCAGGAAAGGAAGGAAAGAAGCACGTGGAAGGAAAGCTTGGGGAAGGAGAACAGAGAAGTTAGGTCTTAGTCTGCCTCTCCTGATAGCAAAATGCTGTCTTGGGTCCAGGGCCGGAGCGTAGGAGTTGGCGAGGTAGGCCCTCTCCCTGTCCCCACTCACACTGAGGGAGCTCTCTTCAGAGGGAGCTGGCTGGGCAACGGCCGCCCACACACGCTTCTTTCTGCATTCCGATTCAGAACACAGGAAAAAAAACGCAGGCAGCTGCTGCCCAGCCAGTTCTGTCTGAAGAGGCAGAGGGCTGGGCGAGGGGTCGGCCAAGCGATGGCGTCACTTTTGACGTCACCATGCCGCGCACGCTTCGCATGTGTGGTTAGCAACGAGGGGGTGCGTGGGCTTCTGCCTGGGGCGGCAGAACCCCTAGCAGCCGGCCTGCTTGGGTCGGCGGTGGATGAAGATCCAAGGGGAAAATCTACTGAGATCGCTGGGGTCAAGGGGGCTTTTTAGATCTCCCCTTTAAGGCAAGACATCAAAATGGAATGGAATTTGAGGAGCAACCACCAGCAATATCGAGCAAGAAGTAGGGTTTTCTGGCTCCCCCATGGTCACCAGTGTAGGTTGGGGGGTTATTGTTGCCAGATCCAGGTTGGGAAACTGGAGATTTGGAAAGGGAGCCCAAGAAGGACAGTGCCAGAGTCCACCCTCAAAAGCATCCATTGTCTTGTGAGCAAAAATTCTACTTTGTCCACTGAATATAGGGTTGCCAATTCCCAGGTGGGAGCAGGGAATCCCCTGGATTGGAAGCCCTCCCCCCACTTCAGGGTCATCAGAAAGCAGGGGGAGGGGAAGGAAATGTCTGCTGGGAACTCTGTTATTCCCCACGGAGACATTCCCATAGGAGATAGTGGAGAATTGATTCTCGGGTATCTGGGGCTCTGGAGGGGCTGCCTTTTGAGGTAGAGGAACTAAATTTTCAGCATAGCATCCAGTGCCTCCCCCCAAAATACCCCCCCCCACGTTTCAAAAGGATTCAACCAGGGGGTCCAATTCTTTGAGCCCCCAAAGAAGGTGCCCTTATCCATTATTTCCTATGGAAGGAAGGCATTTAAAAGGTGTGCAGTCCCTTTAGATGTGAGGGCCAGAACGCCCTTTGGAGTTCAATTCTGCTTGTCACACCCTTGCTCCTGGCTCCACCCCTAAAGTCTCCTGGCTCCATCCCCAAAGTCCCCAGATATTTCTTGAATTGGACTTGGCAACCCTAATTGAATAGTAGGTGCCGCTGCATAACAATCCCTGGATGAACTCGACCACCTGTTTTTCTACAAAACGATCCCTTGTTACTGGCATTAAAGCTGTGAGCTCCTGCATAAATTGCTGTGCTCTGGGGTCATACTTCCTGAGCTGAGACAAAAAAGGGTGAGCTGGCGGCTAAAAACCTGTGAGCTAGCTCACCCTAACTCAGCTTAGAGGGAACGCTGGAGCTGATCTCAGTACTCTGGGGACGAGCTGTAATTCCAGGGAATCCCCAGGGCCAGGGGTTTTTTTGTAGCAGGAACTCCTTTGCATATTAAGCCACACACCCCTGATGTAGCCAATCCTCCAAGAGATTAGAGGGCTCTTAGTACGGGGTCTACTGTAAGCTCCAGGAGGATTGGCTACATCAGGGAAGGCGTGGCCTAATATGAGAAAGGAGTTCCTGCTACAAAAAAAGCCCTGCTCAGGCCCCACCTGGAGATTGGCACCTCCAGCGCGAACATTTCAAGAGCCATTTGTTCATTTGAAATATTTCTACGCCGGCTCTTCAGAGTGGGGAGGGACGGTAGCTCAGTGGTAGAGCATCTGCTTGGTAAGCAGAAGGTCCTAGGTTCAATCCCTGGCATCTCCAGGGTCCAGGCAAATTGGTGTGAAAAATCTCAACTTGAGACCCTGGAGAGCCGCTGCCAGTCTGAGTAGACAGTACTGACTTTGATGGACCTTTGAGGGTCTGATTCAGCAGAAGGCAGCTTCATATGTTCATATGCTGCTTGAGGAAGCTTACAAGTAAAAACCGCGGCATACTTAAAAGGCCATTTATCGCCCAATTTCAATTTCTTTCTTACAGTCTACGGCCAGCACGGCTCATTATGTGCATCGCTCAGAGTTGTGGCGTCCCTTTACAAGTGGCCCATCGGCTAAATGGGATGATAGAAACAAATTAAAAGAGACAGTTACCAGTCAAATGAGTAATTTTAAGGAACTAAAAACGTTACATAACATGTCCTTACGCACTTTACGGGCAGCAGCGAGAAACCTTGCGCAAGAAGGTGTCGTCTGCTCGTTAAGACCCATGTGAAACTCCCCTAAAAGCTCAGTGTCAAAACAGTCTGGGAACTACCTGGCCAGAGGGACGATCAACTGAGCACACATTTCCTGGTAAAACTGACAAGAGAAGAAGACATGTTCGGTTGTTTCTACAATGCCAGCGACACAGGGACATTAAAAAAAACCCAAAAAACCCCCCAAAGTGCCACATTTTATTTATTTATTATTTTAGATTATTTATATTCTGCCCTTTCCCAGACGGGCTCAGGGCAGATAACAACATTTAAAAACAGTAAAGCAGCAATTAAAACAAATAAAAGTAGACAATGCAATTTGGCAGCTCAGCTGGGCACATCATAATATACTGAACATCAGCTGATATAAAATCAGTATTTTAGCAGAGGTGAACATATATGAACATATGAAGCTGCCTTCTACTGAATCAGACCCTCGGTCCATCAAAGTCAGTATTGTCTTCTCAGACTGGCAGCAGCTCTCCAGGGTCTCAAGCTGAGGTTTTTCACACCTATTTGCCTGGACCCTTTTTTGGAGATGCCGGGGATTGAACCTGGGACCTTCTGCTTCCCAAGCAGATGCTCTACCACTGAGCCACCGTCCCTCCCCCACAGCATAGGGCCAGCCAATGGGATAGGACGCCTCCTGCCTCAACCGAATGCCTGGTGGAATAGCTCCGTCTTACAGGCCCTATGAAAAGATAACAATTCAGTAAGGGCCCGGATCTCTGAGGGGAGCTGCTTCCACCGGGCTGGGGCCAAGACCGAAAAGGCCCTGACCCTGGTCGAGGCTAGATGGACATCCTTTGGGCCAGGGACAGTCAGCAGAAGCTGAGTGCCAGATCGTAGTGTTCTCTGGGGCATATATGGGGAGAGGCAGTCACATAGATATGCCGGTCCCAGGCTGTGTAAGGCTTCGAAAGTTAAAACTAAAACCTTGAAACAGATCTGGTACTCAATTGGTAGCCCGTGAAGTTTAAAAGTCAAAGCTACAATCCTGTGCATCACTTTGCACGCTTAATTTTTTTTTAAGGGAATAGACAAGCTATTCATACTTGCCCGTTTGGTGTAGAGAGCCAGTTTGGTGTCATGGTTAAGTGTGCGGACTCTTATCTGGGAGAACCGGGTTTGATCCCCCACTCCTCCGCTTGCAGCTGCTGAAATGGCCTTGGGTCAGCCATAGCTCTGGCAGGAGTTGTCCTTGAAAGGGCAGCTTCTGGGAGAGTCCTCTCAGCCCCACCTATCTCACAGGGTTTGATTCCCCACTCCGCCACTTGCAGCTGCTGGAATGGCCTTGGATCAGCCATTAGCTCTGGCAGGAGTTGTCCTTGAAAGGGCAGCTTCTGGGAGAGCTGTCTCAGCCCCACCTATCTCACAGAGTTTGATCCCCCACTCCTCCACTTGCAGCTGCTGGAATGGTCTTGGGTCAGGCATTAGCTCTGGCAGGAGTTGTCCTTGAAAGGGCAGCTTCTGGGAGAGCTGTCTCAGCCCCACCTATCTCCCAGGGTTCGATTCCCCACTCCTCCGCTTGCAGCTGCTGGCATGGCCTTGGGTCAGCCATAGCTCTGGCAGGAGTTGTCCTTGAAAGGGCAGCTTCTGGGAGAGCCGTCTCAGCCCCACCTATCTCACAGGGTTTGATCCCCCACTCCTCCGCTTGCAGCTGCTGGAATGGTCTTGGGTCAGCCATAGCTCTGGCAGGAGTTGTCCTTGAAAGGGCAGCTTCTGGGAGAGCTGTCTCAGCCCCACCTATCTCACAGGGTTTGATTCCCCACTCCGCCACTTGCAGCTGCTGGAATGTCCTTGGATCAGCCATTAGCTCTGGCAGGAGTTGTCCTTGAAAGGGCAGCTTCTGGGAGAGCTGTCTCAGCCCCACCTATCTCACAGAGTTTGATCCCCCACTCCTCCACTTGCAGCTGCTGGAATGGTCTTGGGTCAGCCATTAGCTCTGGCAGGAGTTGTCCTTGAAAGGGCAGCTTCTGGGAGAGCTGTCTCAGCCCCACCTATCTCCCAGGGTTCGATTCCCCACTTCTCCGCTTGCAGCTGCTGGAATGGTCTTGGGTCAGCCATAGCTCTGGCAAGAGTTGTCCTTGAAAGAGCAGCTGATGAGAGAGTTCTCTCAGCCCCACCCACCTCACAGGGTGTCTGTTGTGTGTGTGGGGGGGGGAGGTAAAAGAGATTGTGAGCCGCTCTGAGACTCTGAGATTCAGTGTATAGGGCAGGATACAAATCCAATATCTTCTTCTTCAATACACGCCTGATATAAATACACAGGCTTTCGGGGGAAAAAAGCAAAGTTGTCTGGGACATTCAACGAACTTTCGTTACGCAACACGAGGAACTGCACAGAAACCCAAAGGAGAACAGAGAGTAGAAACAAAGGCTTCACATTTCCTTAATGCCATGCGTATTTCACAATCAGATGGCAATTGCTCAGCTTTTATTGGGGATGCTATCAAATTTCACATCTGTGTTTATTATTGAGGTGCAGCCGGGTTAGTCTTCAGAGAAAATCACCTTTGCATAGATCAAGAGCCACCTGCATTATGACCTGTATTAAACTCTCTTCTGCTCTATTACTGCGGTGACACATCAGGCTGCCGTGACACATCAGACTTAACCACATTGGTTGCACATGCTCCTGTAACACTTGCCTACGGGAGAATATTCACGAGCCGCCGGTTCACGAGACTGGAAGTCTTGTTTGTTGGTGTTTACGGCGGAATGTATAAAAGGATGTCAGTGGGGAAATGAAGGAGGGTTAGCGTCCGGCGAGGAAACCAAAAGCCACTGAAGAGAGGGCAGCCAACTTACCTGGCTGTACTTGCACGAAACAGAGACGGTATAGGAGAAGGCAGAACAATGTCAGGGGTAGAATGGGGAATACGGGTCGTTTTGATTTCTACAGTGGTGTGCCTCCTGATTTTGCTCCTTCGGAAACGGGTCTGGAACCGCAAACCCTACCCTCCCGGGCCTCTTCGGCTTCCTTTCATCGGAAGCCTGTGGCGGATTGGGTTCAAACTCTCCCCCGAGACTTTCATCAAGGTACGTCTTGCTCAAAAGGGATGGATGAAGAGAATTCTGAATTATTCCCATCCTGTGGTCAACCCAGCTGGCTTAATGGCCCAGACTAGCCTGATCTCATCAGAGCTCGGAAGCTAAGCAGGGTCGGTACTTGGATGGGAGACCACCAAGAAAGACGAGGGCTGCTGTGTGGAGGAAGACCATGGCCAACCATCTTGCCTTGAAAACCTCACAAGGTGGAACTTCATGGGGTTGCCATGAGTCGGTTGTGTCCTCACAATGGTCAACCCAGGGTGCTTCTCTGCAATGGATAGTCTTCATGTGGAGTCACCCATTAGGATTCTGGCCCTGTATATAAGATCTAGAATCAGCTGTGTGGCTGCCAAAAATGACTTAAGGAGATTGTGGCGCATGGATCCTGCCCCTGGTAGGGTTCTGTGTACATGTGAGTATTCGTCAGCTTCAAATAACTTTACATTGGTTTATCCACTAGTTTATCTATTGATTCAGAAAGAAACAAAGATGGAGGAGCCTGGTTAGACCTCACCTAGAGGACTGTGTTCAGTTTTGGGCACCATGATTTAAGGAGGATATAGACAAGCTGGGAATGTGTCTAGAGAGGGCAACATGGATGGTGAAGGGTCTGGAGACCAAGTCCTGTGAAGAAAGGTTGAAGGAGGTGGGTTTGTTTAACCTGAAGAGGAGACGACTGAGAGGTGATATGATCACCATCAAGTACTTGAAGGGCTGTCATATAGAGGATGGTGCAGAGTTGTTTTCTGTTGCCCCAAAAAGTCAGACCAGAACCAATGGGTTGAAATTCAATCAAAAGAGTTTCTGGCTAAACATTAGGAAGAACTTCCTGACGGAGCAGTTCCTCTGTGGAACAGGCTTCCTCAGGAGATGGTGGGCTTTCCCTCTTTGGAAGTTTTTAAGCAGAGGCTAGATGGCCATCTGACAGCAATGCTGATTCTGTGAATTAGGCAGATCATGAGAAGGAGGGCAGAGGAAGGTATTTATGAATTTCCTGTATTGTGCAGGGGGTTAGACTAGATGACCCTGGAGGTACCTTCACCCTCTATGATAAAAAGGCACGGCAGAGTTGGTTTCTCTGCTAGCATCTCCTGATTCTGCCCTTTGACCACTCATTTAGGTCATATCTTTCAGAGCTTCCTTAGTTTCTGGTTGCTAAATCAATGGGCGTTTTCCCACAGAGCTTACCTCGGAGCGACGTCCCTCTTCACCGCGCAGCGTCTGCGCGGATTTCCCACCAACTGCTCTGCATAACCAGGAAGTGCTGGACCTTTTGCGTCGCAGATGTAAACCGCTAAAAACCAGTTTACGTTAGCGACGCAAAAGCCGCGGCTCTTCCTGGTTATGCGGAGCAGTTGGCGGGAGATCCGCGCAGATGCTGTGCGGTGAAGAGGGACGTCGCTCCGAGGTAAGCTCTGTGGGAAAACGCCCAATGTCACGGTTGGCTCTATATCTTTCTTTGAACCTTTGTCTCCTCTTCTCTCTCCTGTCACTTCTCACTTTGCTGTTTCTGCCTTCAATCCCACCCTCTGCGGAACTCATTTACCTCAGTTTCCCAGTGCACCGTTTGCCTTTTCATTGGTGTTGTCATGCAGCTCAGTGCCTCTGGAAGCCCTGAGGTCAGATCTCATTGGGTGACTTCAGGCCAGGATTGTCATGATAAGATGGGGAATGAAGGGAAGGCAGGATCAGAATCAACTAGCTAGACCAAGGGTGTCGATTTCATTTGTTACGAGGGCCAGATCTCACATAAATGAGACTTTGTTGGCCCAGACAATGTTGTCAGGCTGAGCTGAGGTAAGATTAGGTAGCAGAGTCCCGTGGCGCAGAGTGGTAAAGCTGCAGGACTGCAGTCGGGGCCCTCTGCTCACGACCTGAGTTCGATCCCAGCGGAAGCTGGTTCAGGTAGTCAGTTCCAGGTTGACTCAGCCTTCCATCCTTCTGAGGTCGGTAAAATGAGTCCCCAGCTTGCCGGGGGAGAAGTGTAGATGACTGGGGAAGGAAGGGGCAAACCACCCCTTAAAAAGTCTGCCGTGAAAACATTGGGAAAGCAACGTCACCCCAGAGTTGGAAATAACTGGTGCTTGCACAGGGGACTACCTTTACCTTTACCTTTAGCGGAGATATAAACTTCATCAAGGACAAAGACAAACACAATTAAAGAATTTTTTAAAAAAAAACCCTAAAACATGCTTAAAACATTGGCACTTGTTAGTCTTAGAGGTGCTTTCTTTGTATATCTTCAGGGAACTGGGCAAAGGAAGCTCTGGCTCTTTCCTTCCTTCCTCAGGCGACCAGGAGAGGGAACCGCCTCAGCCAATAGGAGGAAGAGAGGCTTGGCTCAGTAGCTCTGCTGTGCAATTGAGAGAGACTGGCAAAGCAAGATCTGCCTCTCCCCTTTCTTCCCAAGAGAGGAGCCTCAGCCAATGGAGAAAATAGAGGTTTTGCTCTGTAGCTCCTGTGGGATTGAGCAAGCCTGGCAAAGCAAGCTGTGATGCAGAAGGAAGCAAGAGAGAGGGAGAAGGAAGCAGATGGCAGCCAGTTGCTTGGGAGTCTGATAGGAGCCCTCCAGGGGGCTGATTCAGCCCCTGGGCCTCATGTTTGACACCCCCGAGCTAGACTGTAGCACCAATGCACTGGGAACAGCTAGCTCTTTAATGAAACCTATCTCCCACCCAATCCTGCAGCTCCCATTACCTATCTGATACCTCCAGATGTCTCATCTCCACTTCCCATTCAGTGGGTTGCATCTGGACTAAACAGTGGAATAGAAATTTTTGGACCTTCCTTCCCACTGATCTCTATCACTGATCTCTACTTCATACTATTCCTGGAGGACTGGGGGCCTCAGGAGTGACATAAAGGAGGTCTGTAGTAGGAAGTAAATCCTAGAATCACAGAGTTGGGACCATACAGGCCATCTAGCCCAATCTTCTGCTCAAGGCGGGATCAGCCTAGAGCAGGGGTGGCCAAACTTGCTTAATGTAAGAGCCACGCAGATTAAATGCCAGATGTCTGAGAGGCAGTGTGGTGTAGTGGTTAAGTGTTCAAACTCCTATCTGGGAGAACTGGGTTTGATTCCCCACTCCTCCACTTGCAGTTGCTAGAATGGCCTTGGGTCAGCCATAGCTCTGGCAGAGGTTGTCCTTGAAAGGGCAGCTGCTGGGAGAGCCCTCTCCAGCCCCACCCACCTCACAGGGTGTCTGTTGGGGGGGAAGAAGATTTAAGAGATTGTAGGCCGCTCTGAGTCTACGATTCAGAGAGAAGGGTGGGGTATAAATCTGCAGTCCTCTTCTTCTTCTTCTGAATGTCAGATGCTTGAGAGCCAAGAGACAAGGAAGGAAGGCAAATAGATTGGGGGAGGTAGCGGTAGAAAGAAAGCAACTGTAACTTTAAATTCATTCTCCAAGCCTCCAGATGGCTTGGTGTGGAGAAGTGATTTTAAAGAGACAAGTGCCTTCTTCAAGCCGGCTAACAGGGCAGTGGGGGCTTTGAGAGCCGCGCAATATGAGTGAAAGAGCCATATGTGGCTCCCCAGCCGCAGTTTGGCCACCCCTGGCCTAGAGCATCCCTGACAAGTATTTGTCCAGCCGCTGCTTTAAAACTGCCAGTGAGGGAGAAGCTCACTTCCCTCAGTAGCTGATTCCACCGCTGAACAGGTAAAAAAAGTAGTCCCCTGTGCAAGCACCAGTCGTTTCCGACTCTGGGGTGACGTTGCTTTCACAACGTTTTCACGGCAGATTTTTTTACGGGGTGGTTTGCCATTGCCTTCCCCAGTCTTTTACACTTTCCCCCCAGCAAGCTGGGGACTCATTTGACCGACCTCAGAAGGATGGAAGGCTGAGTCAACCTGGAGCCGGCTACCTGAACTGGCTTCTGCTGGGATCGAATTCAGTTGTGAGCAGAGGGCTCTGACTGCTGTACTGCAGCTTTAACGCTCTGCACCACGGGGCTCTTTACTGCTGAAAACTCCTACTGTAAATAGGGTTGCCAATCCCCAGGTGGGAGCAGGGGATCCCCCGGTTTGGAGGCCCTCCCCCCGCTTCAGGGTCATCAGAAAGCGGAGGGAGGGGAAGGAAATGTCTGCTGGGAACTCTTTTATTCCCTATAGAGATTTATTCCCAAAGAAAATAATAGAGAATTGATCTGCAGGTATCTGGGGCTCGGGGGGGCGGGGGCTGTTTTTTTGGGATAGAGGCACCAAATTTTCAGTATAGCTTCTAGTGCCTCTCCCCAAAATACCCCCCAAGTTTCAAAAAGATTGGACAAGGGGGTCCAATTCTATGAGCCCCAAAAGAAGGTGCCCCTATCCATTATTTCCTATGGAAGGAAGGCATTGAAAAGGTGTGCTGTCCCTTTAAATGTGATGGCCAGAACTCCCTTTGGAGTTCGATTATGCTTGTCACAGCCTTGATCTTGGCTCCACCCCTAATGTCTCCTGGCTCCACCCCCAAAGTCCCCAGATATTTCTTAAATTGGACTTGGCAACCCTAACTGTAAAAAATAGTTTTTCCTCATAACCAGCCGGTACCTTCCTGCTCTTCATTTAAACCCACGATTGCGAGTCCTCTCTACTGCCAACAGGAACAGGTCTCACAGAGACTGGAGAAATTCCTGGAGATTGGAGAAATTCCTGGAGCTTTGCCAATCGCCGTGTGGCAAGACCACTTCTGGCTTCCTAACTGGAAGTGATGCAACGACATTGCATGATGTTATTTCCCCCACTTTCCCCCCCTTCCTCTGCTCCACTGAGCACTGGTGGGGGGATGGGGGAGTGTCAGCGGGGGTGGGTCTGCTTCTGTCACCGGGAAAACAGGAACAAAGCTTAATTTTTTAGCTTTGATTCTTCTCTTGTTCTGCTTTGTCAGTCTGTCACTGTGTGATGTCATTTCTCCTTCCCCGCGTTGCACTTTTGTACCACCTCCTTGACTAAACTCCGCCTAGCAGCTCTGCTTAACCGTCAGGTCCTTTCAAGAGCCAGCTTGGTGTAACGGTTAAGTGGGCAGACTCTTATCTGGGAGAACTGGGTTTGATTCCCCACTCTTTCGCATGTGTCTGCTGATGTAACCTTGAGTCAGTGACAAGTTTTCATGGAGCTGTTCCTCTCAAGAGCAGTTTCTGTCAGAGTTCCCTCAGCTGATTCCTCGTCTGAAGAAGTGTGCTTAGAGAACACACAAAAGGTTACATTCTGAATAAAACTAAGTTGGTCTTAAAGGTGCAATCGACTCCTATTTTGTTCTACTACTTCAGACCAACACGGCTGCCTACTTGGATCCCTCACAGGGTGCCTGTTGTGAGGTGGGGAAGGGAAAGGAGATTGCAAACCGCTCTGAAACTCCTTTGGGTAGTGAAGGGTGGGGTATCAATCCGGCCTCTTCTTCTTACCTTTTTGACTGCAACCTCTTCTTTTCTGGTCTTCAGTTCCCGCACCTGGTCATCCCCACCGATATTGCTGCCAAAATCCTTCCCCTCTCTCATTATTCTGGTCATGTGGCATTCCTTGTTAAAGCTACAATGCCTTCCTGATCTGCTCCCAGATCTGCCACACACTCCTCATTCTTATGAACATATGAAGCTGCCTTATACTGAATCAGACCCTCAGTCCATCAAAGTCAGTATTGTCTTCTCAGACTGGCAGCAGCTCTCCAGGGTCTCAAGCTGAGGTTTTTCACACCTATTTGCCTGGACCCTTTTTTGGAGATGCCAGGGATTGAACCTGGGACCTTATGCTTACCAAGCAGATGCTCTACCACTGAGCCACCGTCCCTTCTCTCTATCTATCTATCTATCTATCTATCTATCTATCTATCTATCTATCTATCTATCTATCTATCTATCTATCATCTATCTATCATCTATCTATCTATCATCTATCTATCAACACATGAACATATGAAGCTGCCTTATACTGAATCAGACCCTTGGTCCATCAAAGTCAGTATTGTCTTCTCAGACTGGCAGCAGCTCTCCAGGGTTTCAGGCTGAGGTTTTTCACACCTATTTGCCTGGACCCTTTTTTGGAGATGCCGGGGATTGAACCTGGGACCTTCTGCTTACCAAGCAGATGCTCTACCACTGAGCCACCGTCCCTCCCACCATCCCTTATCTTTCAAAGACCTTCATGGCTTTGATCTCTAGAAGAAGAAGATATTGGATTTATATCCCGCCCTCCACTCCGAAGAGTCTCAGAGCGGCTCACAATCTCCTTTACCTTCCTCCCCCACAACAAATACCCTGTGAGGTGGGTGGGGCTGGAGAGGGCTCTCACAGCAGCTGCCCTTTCAAGGACAACCTCTGCCAGAGCTATGGCTGACCCAAGGCCATTCCAGCAGCTGCAAGTGGAGGAGTGGGGAATCAAACTCGGTTCTCCCAGATAAGAGTCCGCACACTTAACCACTACACCAAACTTCCTCTCCCCACTACACCAAACTTGCTCTCCATAAATCCAAACTTGCTCTATCCTCTTCACTTTTATATCCTGCCATGCTCCAACCCTTGACTATCCCTCCTTTAGCAACCTCAACTATACAGAGGTCCTCTGCTCCCCCCGTGTATGTTGTTTCTCTTTCAGCCCCTTAGACCTTGAATGACCCCCGAACTCCAGAGAGATTCTACCTTGCTCACTTCCTTGAATGACCTTGAGTGGCCTTGAATGACCTTGAATGACCCCCAGACAGATTCCACCTTGCTCACTTCCTACAGATCACGGCCCACTGGTGGACCTCCTGATGGCTCCTGACTTTTTGGCCATTCTGTGACAGTGTCGGACTGGATAGGCCACTGGCCTGATCCAACATGGCCTCTTTTATGTTCTTTTGTGCAGGGCCGGTGCAGGGCTTTTTGGTGTCCTAGGCGAGGCCCACCATCCCACCCCATTGGCCTCCCAATCCGCTGATGGTCCCCACTCCCTGCTTTTGTCCCACCTGGATTTGCTTCTGTTGGAACTCCAAACAATCCCTCTTTTGCTGGGGTGGGGTTGAAGAGCTGGGGAGGAAGTAGGGTTGCCAAGTCCAATTCAAGAAATATCTGGGGACTTTGGGGTGGAGCCAGGAGTAGGGTTGCCAATCCCCAGGTAAGGGCAGGGGATCCCCCGGTTTGGAAGCCCTCCCTCCGCTTCAGGGTCATCAGAAAGCGGGGAAGGGGGAGGGAAATGTCTGCTGGGAACTCTGTTATTCCCTATGGAGATTTATTCTCATAGAAAATCATGGAGAATTGATCCGCAGGTATCTGGGGCTCTGGGGGGGGGGGCTGTTTTTTGAGGTAGAGGCACCAAATTTTCAGTACAGCATCTAGTGCCTCTACCCAAAATATCCCCCAAGTTTCAAAACGATTGGACCAGGGGGTCCAATTCTATGAGCTCCAAAAGAAGGTGCCCCTATCCATTATTTCCTATGGAAGGAAGGCATTGAAAAGGTGCCGTCCCTTTAAATGTGATGGCCAGAACTCCCTTTGGAGTTCAATTATGCTTGTCACAGCCTTGAACTTGGCTCCACCCCAATGTCTCCTGGCTCCACCCCCAAAGTCTCCAGCTATTTCTTGAATTGGACTTGGCAACCCTAGCCAGGAGACTTTGGGGTGGAGCCAGGAGACACTGGAGGTAGAGTCAGGAGCAAGGTTGTGACAAGCATAATTGACCTCCAAAGGGAGCTCTGGTCACCACATTTTAAAGGGACCGCACACCTTTTAAATGCCTTCCTTCCTTGGAAATAATGAAGGATAGGGGCACTTTCTTGGGGGGCTCATAGAATTGGACTCCCTGGTCCAAACATTTTGAAACTTGGAGGGTATTTTGAGGAGAGGCATTGGATGCTATGCTGCAAATTTGGTGCCTCAACCTCAAAACGCAGTCCCCCTGAGCCCCAAATACCCACCAAGCAATTTTCCATGATTCCTTATGGGAATCAGACTTTGTAGGGAACAATGGAGTGCCCAGCAGATATTTCCCTTCCCCCCACACCCGCTTTCTGATGACCCTGAAGTGGGGGGGGGGGGGCTCCAAACCAGGGGATCCCCTGCCCCCACCTGAGGATTGGCAACCCTAGGAGGAACCCTTGGTTTGGGCAGCAAGACTTGTTTACTCGTAGCTGTGCTGGAAATTGCAGCCCGAGCAGTACGAGTCAAAGCATATTTCCTCTAAAGTCAGTCCCGCGGTGGTCAACGGGACTTGCTCCCCCCAGCAAGCGTGTTTGGGGTGAGTAGCGCTCCCAAGTTCTTTGCCCTCCCCAGCCTTGCCTGCTGGCCTTTGACTGGTAGAAAACAACGACAACTGTGTACAAAGCCCACCCTAAAATATATATACAAAGTAATTCTTATTGTCTATGTTTGTTTCCAGTAATACCAAATTCACAGTATATCGAAATGTTTCACAAAAGGGAAAGGCTCCACAATGTTTCAGTGTCCAGAAAATGCCCAGTCCTTCTCCCTCCTTGTTCAGTCCTGTGTGGTATCCAAATTCCTTACAAATCCTGGCTCCAAAGGTGAGCGGCTGTGAGAGTCCTCTCAGCCCCACCCACCTTTCAGGGTGTCTGTTGTGGGGGAGGAAGATAAAGGAGATTGTGAGCCGCTCTGAGACTCTTCGGAGTGGAGGGCGGGATATAAATCCAATATCTTCATCTACCTCACAGGGTGTCTGTTGTGGGGGAGGAAGGTAAAGGAGATTGTGAGCCACTCTGAGACTCTTCGGAGTGGAGAGCGGGATATAAATCCAATATCTTCATCTACCTCACAGGGTGTCTGTTGTGGGGGAGGAAGGGAAAGGAGATTGTGAGCCGCTCTGAGACTCTTCGGAGTGGAGGGTGGGATATAAATCCAATATCTTTATTTACCTCATAGGTTGTCTGTTGTGGGGGAGGAAGGGAAAGGAGATTGTGAGCCGCTATGAGACTCTTCGGAGTGGAGGGCGGGATATAAATCCAATATCTTCATCTACCTCACAGGGTGTTTGTTGTGGGGGAGGAAGGTAAAGGAGATTGTGAGCCGCTCTGAGATTCGGAGTGGAGAGTGGGATATAAATCCAATATCTTCTTCATCTTCTTACCTCCCCCCCCCCCGCACAACAGACACCCTGTGAGGTAGGTGGGGCTGAGAGAGTTCTCCCAGAAGCTGCCCTTTCAAAGACAACTCCTACAAGAGCTATGACTGACCCAAGGCCATTCCAGCAGCTGCAAGTGGAGGAGTGGGGAATCAAACCTGCTTCTCCGCACACTTAACCACTACACCAAACTGACTCTCCTTGTGCTCTTCTGGACCCAGGCCTGGATGTGATTTTGTTTACTCTCAGTATTGGAATGTTGAAAGGATGGCATTTGTTTCTGAGAAAAGTGTTCATTACCATGCTAATCTGAATTCCATTATATTAGCATTGGTATTTCCAATCATAACAAGGCATGAATCTACCGCTTTCCTTCTGTTGGTTATCTACCCTTCGTGTGCTGTGTCACCTCACTTAACGAAATATCATTACACTGGATCTAGGAAGTCATCTATTGGGCATTTCATCGCCTTTCTGGATCTACATTATTTCATCCAAAGAGCATCTAATTAAAGCATGTCATTAAAGACAGCTAATAGCTTATAATGGAGAAGAGGACATTCCAAAGTTTAGATCTGGATCTTTTGTCCTGAACCTCTGCAGGAGTAAAATACTTGTTTTCAGCTGGAAGAAATGGCAATATACATGTGGTTTGCTTTCAGTTCCATGCTTCTTCACAGATGAACCTAAAGCTTTGGCTGGCTTCCCAGCATGAACTCATATTTTGAATGTGGCGGATAAGCAGTGCTATAAGGGTGAGGATTGGCTTTCTAAACAGCTGGGGAAATTGCAGAGAAGTCTGAGTTGTGTGATTGTGTGCTTGCTGAGAATTTCTGAATTTGTGTGGTTGCTGGGGAACTGCTGTTTGTTTGTTTTGAGGGGGCTGTAGGTGATTGTTGCTGATTGACTGGGAGTGGCTATGTTCCTGGGGCAGACTGAGGCCCCACCCTCTTTGCATTATTAAGCTGCACCTTCCTCAGGGAACAAATTCGTATCCTTGAGGCCGAGGTGGCAGACCTGGGGAAGCAGAGACAATCAGTTAGACACTCGGGGACTTGTCAGATGAGCCCCACTCTGAACATGGCAGCCCTGTTGCTGCCAGGGAGCATGATGGTCAAGAGGTAACAGGGCACCATGATGAGGATAAGGGGAATGTGCCCTCAGAAGGGACCTCTTCTTCAGTTGGTGAGCGGGTATCCTTTTGTGCCAAGGAACCATCCCTGGGCAGGGAGGGAGGGGGGGGTCTTGGTAGTTGGTGATTCAATCCTTAGGCAAGTAGACAGCTGGGTGTCAAAACCGCGTACTGACCGTATGGTGACTTGCCTGCCTGGTGCAAAGGTAGCAGACATTACATGTGTTGTAGATAGGCTGATAGTGCTGGGGAGGAGCCAGTGGTCGTGGTGCATGCTGGCACCGATGATGTGGGGAAATGCAGTTGTGAGGTCCTGGAGGAAAAATTTAGGCTGCTAGGCAGGAAACTTAAGGCCAGGACCTTCAAGGTATCCTTCTCAGAAGTGCTACCTGTTCCACGTGCAGGGCTTGAGAGACAGGCACAAATTAGAAGTCTCAGTGTGTGGATGAGACGATGATGTAGGCAGAAAGGGTTTAAGTTTGTTAGGCACTGGGATGATTTCTGGAACAAGCGGGAGCTGTACAAAAGAGACGGTCTCCACTTGTCCCCAGAAGGAACCAGGCTGCTGGCACTTAAAATCAAAAAGGTGGCAGAGCAGTTTTTAACTAAATCTTGGGGGAAAGCCGACAGGAGATGAAAAGTCTCTGGTTCGAGAGGACTCATTTCAAAGAGATGAAAGGTTAGCTGTTACTTTTCTACCGGGTAATGGATCAGAGTTGTCCACTGAGATGGTGACAAAAAGTCTAGAGGCAGCAGGAGGAAGGTTGTGGGCCTAACTTGCCTGGGAAATTATAGATGTTTGTATACAAATGCTAGAAGTGTACAAAGTAAAATTGGGGAGTTGGAATGTTTAGTGTTGAGGGAAAACATAGACATTGTGGGAATTTCAGAAACTTGGTGGAATGAGGAGAATCAGTGGGACATGGTGATTACTGGATATAAGTTATATTGGAAGGATAGGGAGGGAAGGGTTGGAGGTGAGGTGGCTCTGTATGTCAGAGAGGGTATACAGTCCAGTAAGACTGAGGTCAGAGAATTAGATTCCCTTCTAGAAATGCTTTGGGTAGAAATAGAGAGCCCAAAAGGAAATTTAACAATGGGAGTTTGTTATCGCCCACCAAATCAAAAGATAGAGAATGGTTATAATATGATGGAAGGATTAAAGATAGCGGCTAAACATAAAAACTGTGTCATAATAGGTTATTTTAACTACCCGCAGATTGGGTCAATATGTGTGCTGGTTGAGAGAAAGAGATTGAGTTTCTAGATGCTCTCAATGTCTGTGCTATGGAGCAGATGGTCTCAGAACCTACCAGGGGTGGGGCGATCCTGGATTTGGTCCTAAGTAATGCCCAAGACCTGGTGAGAGATGTAAAAGTGATCACACCACTTGGGAGCAGTGACCATAACGTTATTGATTTCACCATTTGTAAAAATAGGGAGTTGCCCCAGAAGACCAGCACAAACACTTTTAACTTTAAAAGGGATAAATTCTCTGAGATGAGGAGGCATGTGAAGAGGAAACTGAAAGGAAAGGTAAATACAGTCAAAACCCATGGGGAAGCTTGGAGGCTATTTAAAACTACAATCCTAGAAGCTCAGATAAAATATATACCACAAGTTAGGAAAGGCACAAACAGGTATAAGAAAAGACCTGCATGGTTAACAAAGTTACGGAAGCTGTAAAAGGTAAGAAGAATTCCTTTAAGCAGTGGAAAGCTAGTCCAAGGGAGATTAGTAAAAGGGAACACAGGCTGTGGCAAATCAAATGCAAGACTGTGATCAGGCAGGCAAAAAGGGACCATGAGGAGCATATTGCAAAAACAAACAAACCAACAATAAAATTTCTTCAAATATATTAGAAGTAGGAAACCAGCCAGGGAAGCAGTGGGGCCCTTGGATGACCATGGGGTAAAAGGATTACTGAAGGAGGATAGGGAAATGGCTGAGAAGCTGAATGCATTTTTTGCCTCCGTCTTCACTGTGGAGAATGAGAAACGTTTGCCCTCTCCAGAACTGCTAATTTTGGAAGGGGTGTTGAAAGACCCGAGTCAGATTGAGGTGACAAGAGAGGAGGTCCTACAACTGATAGATGAATTAAAAACTAATAAGTCACCAGGTCCAGATGGCATACATCCAAGAGTTCAGAAAGAACTCAAAGGTGAACTTGTGGATCTCCTGACAAAAATATGTAATCTTTAATTGAAATCTGCCTCCGTTCCTGAGGACTGGAAGGTAGCAAATGTCACCCCCATCTTTAAAAAGGGTTCCAGAGGAGATCCAGGAAATTACAGGCCAGTCAGTCTGACTTCAATACCGGGAAAGTTGGTAGAAACCATTATCAAGGACAGAATGAGTAGGCACACTGATGAAGACAAGTTACTGAGAAAGACTCAGCATAGGTTCTGTAAGGAAAGATCTTGCCTCACTAACCTGTTACAGTTCTTTGAGGAGGGTGAACAAACATGTGGACAAAGGGGACCCAATAGATGTTGCTTACCTTGACTTCCAGAAAGCTTTTGATAAAGTTCCTCATCACTAAAAGAATAATTGCAACATTGAGAGATGAGAATAATAAAGAGAAATCTAAAAAACAAGAAATATGACAAATTGTAGAACAATTTTATAAAAAATTATATGAAGATAAACAAGTTGATAAAACAAATTTAGAGAATATGTTAAACAAAATAGTCTCAACAAATTTACAGAAGAACAACAAAAAATTTTGAATGAACCTATAACGACGAGGGTGCTTTGAGAGGCATTAACTGCCCAAAAGAATGACAAATCACCAGGACCAGATGGGTTGCCGGCAGAGTTCTACAAAGCCTATGAAGAAGTTTTACTACTACCATTTAAACACCTCGTAGAAAAGATACAGGAAGAAGGCCAAATTCCAAATTTATGGCAAGAAGCAACAATATCCTTGATTCCGAAGGAGGGCAATGATTTGAAGGCTATTAAGAATTATCGTCCCATCTCTATCTTAAACGTGGATTATAAATTTTTTGCTGCAATATTGGCACAACATTTGAAGAAAGTTTTGCAATCTACAATACATCATGATTAAGCAGGATTTCTGCCTAAAAGTTACTTGAAAAATAATGTTAGAACAGTTTGTGATATCCTAAAATGTTATGAAAGCCATTCAGAGAAACAATTGGCTTTAATTTGCTTGGATGCTGAGAAGGCATTTGACAATCTTCATTGGCAGTTTATGTTACAGCAGTTGAAAAGTATGGAATGTGGGGGAAAAGCATCTCTACTTTTGTGGATAAGAGATTGGATGTTGTTGAAAGATAAGAGACAATTGCTCCTAGAAGGTAATGATTTGAATACGGGATGGCATGCTTACTTGTGGTATCAAAGACTTGAAGGCCACTCTTATTTTAAGAATCATTGGTTTTGGACATCTTTATATCATACATGGTCATGGTTAACGCCAAAAATCTATTCAAAAGTTCCTAGATGGGTTTCACCAGTAGAAGCATTTACTCACCCAAATCTTTTAAAAGCAAACCAGAATTATAGGTACGAGAATTTGTTGGGAAAAGATAATCAATTGAAAACCAAAGAAGAACTAGAAAATATGGACATTAAAATGAATTGGTGGATGAGAATGCAAGGTGAATCCAGATATACTAAAGACAGTGAACAATATCTATTTGATAAACTTCTTTTGAGACCACAAAAAAGTTAATTTCCAGATTACCGTATATGCATATTTACTTCAAATGAAAACACAAGATGAAGTTGTAAAGGACTGTGTGGTCCAATGGGCGAAAAATTTTGGCTATAATACTACATTAGAACAGTGGGAAAGATTGTGAAAATTCAATGTCAAACTAACAAGGTCAGTGACTTTTAAAGAAAATCTTTATAAAATGTTCTATAGATGGTACTTGACTCCACAGAAACTGAGTAAGATCTACTCTAACATGTCAAATAAGTGTTGGAAGTGCAACAAACAAATTGGTACTTTTTATCATATGTGGTGGACGTGTGAGAGGGCGAAAGACTATTGGAAAATGGTACATGAAATGTTACAGAAGATTATGCAAACTCAGATACATTTTAAACCAGAACTTTTTTTATTGAACATATTTCCAGAGGACTATTCCAAAGAAATGAGACACATGTTGGCACATCTTAACACCACAGCTAGAATTCTTTTGGCACAGAGATGGAAATCTCAGGAAATTCCCTTGAAAATGGATTTGGTGGGAAAAGTTTTGGAGACTGCAGAGCTTGACTTTTTATCTCAATTGATGGCCGGGAAACCTAAAGAAGAAGCGAGGAAAAATTGGATGAAATTCTATGTTTGGTTGGACATTCAAGATTCTTAAGATTCTTTGGTGTGATCTGATTTCTTTTTCTTTTTTCCTGTGCTTACATTATAACATTTATTTTGAACTAAATTTTCAAACGTAGTTTGATAAAATAGATTACTAGAATATAACTAAATATTTATCTAATTTTAAAAATGTTTAGATTAAAATAACAATAAGAGATAACATATGTTAAGAAAATATGGTAGAACTATCCTAGGATTTTGGAAGGTATTTTACTAAAACAAGAGCAGAATGTATTGTGCTTTTATCCCCTTTTCTTTTCTGTTCCCTATTTTCAAACTGTTTCTGAAACTAATAAAAACTTTTGAAAACTGATAAAAGTTCCTCATCAAAGGCTCCTTAGTAAGCTTGAGAATCATGGAGTAAAAAGACAAGTACTCTTATGGATCAAAAACTGGCTAATTAATAGGAAACAGAGAGTGAGTACAAATGGGCAATCTTCGCAGTGGAAGACGGTAAGCAGTGAGGTGCCACGGGGCTCAGTACTGGGTCCCATGCTCTTTAACTTGTTCATTAATGATTTGGAGTTGAGAGTAAGCAGTGAAGTGGCTAAATCTTCAGATGACACTACATTGTTTAGGGTGGTAAGAACCAGAGAGGATTGTGAGGCACTCCAAAGGGATCTGTTGAGGCTGGGTGAGTGGGCATCAATATGGCAGATGAGGTTCAATGTGGACAAGTGCAAAGTAATGCACATTGGGGCCAAAAATTCCAGCTACAAATACAAGTTGATGGGGGTGTGAACTGGCAGAGACTGACCAAGAGAGAGATCTTGGAGTCATTGTAGATAACTCACTGAAAATGTCAACGCCATGCTGGGAATTATTAGGAAGGGAATTGAAAACAAACCAGCCAGTATCATAATGCCCCTGTATAAATCGATGGTGGGGTCTCATTTGGAATACTGTGTACAATTCTGGTCACCGCACCTCAAAAAGGATATTATAGCATTGGAAAAATTGCAGAAAAGGGCAACTAGAATTATTCAAGGTTTGGAACACTTTCCCTATGAAGAAAGGTTAAAACGCTTGGGGTTCTTTCGCTTGGAGAAATGTCTACTGTGGGGTGACATGATAGAGGTTTACAAGATTATGCATGGGATGGAGAAAGTAGAGAAAGAAGTCCTTTTTTCCCTTTCTCACAATACAAGAACTCGTGGGCATTCAATGAAATTGCTGAGTAGTCAGGTTAGAACGGATAAAAGGAAGTACTTCTTCACCCAAAGGGTGATCAACATGTGGAATTCACTGCCACAGGAGGTGGCGGCGGCTACAAGCATAGCCAGCTTCAAGAGGGGGTTAGATAAAAAATATGGAGCAGAGGTCCATCAGCAGCTATTAGCCACAGCATATTATTGGAACTGTCTGGGGCAGTGATGCTCTGTATTCTTTGTGCTTGGGAGGGGGGCAAAGTGGAAGGGCTTTTAGCCCCACTTGTGAACCTCCTTTTTTTTTTGGTCACTGTGTGACACAGTGTCAGAGTGTTGGACTGGATGGGTCATTGGCCTGATCCAGCATGGCTTCACTTATGTTCTTATGTGACACACAGTGTTGGACTGGATGGGCCATTGGCCTGATTGAACAGGGTTTCTCTTATGTTCTTATGTGACACAGAGTGTTGGACTGGATGGGCCATTGGCCTGATCCAACAGGGCTTCTCTTATGTTCTTATGTAGTGAGACCCATGCTCTCAGTTCAGGCATGAGTTTATTTATTAACTAGATCCATCCACTGTACTAATTAGAGTCAGTTCTGGTACTTGAAGGCAGAATCGGAAACTGGTTTATTAACCACGGTTAGTCTTAACTAACAGCCCTGTGGCGCAGAGTGTTAAAGCTACAGTACTGCAGTCGGAGCCCTCTGCTCACGACCTGAATTCTATCCCGGTGGAAGCTGGTTCAGATAGCTGGCTCCAGGTTGACTCAGCCTTCCAACCTTCCAAGGTCGGTAAAATGAGTACCCAGCTTGCTGGGGGGAAAGTGGAGATGACTGGGGAAGGCAATGGCAAACCACCACGTAAAAAGTCTGCCTTGAAAACGTTGGGAAAGCAACATCACCCCAGAGTCGAAAACGACTGGTGCTTGCACAGGGGACTACCTTTACCTTTTTTAGTCTTAACTATGGTTTCATGTTAAATACAAATGAAGAAGAAGAAGATGATATTGGATTTATATCCCACATTTCACTCTGAATCTCAGAGTCTCAGAGCGGCTCACAATCTCCTTTATCTTCCTCCCCCACAACAAACACCCTGTGAGGTACATGGGGCTGAGAGAGCTCTCCCAGAAGCTGCCTTTTCAAGGACAGCTCTGCAAGAGCTATGGCTGACCCAAGGCCATTCCAGTGGGTGCATGTGGAGGAGTGGGGAGAAAGAGGTGGAAAGAAATCAACTTTAAATGCATTCTTTGAGCTGCTGGCTGGCTTGACTTGGATAAGTGATTTAAAGAGATGCAATCCATGTGAAAGTACCACATGTGGCTTCTGAGTCACAGTTTGGCCACCCCTGATTTATAACCAAGTTTATTTTGTCCTTCCATGTGCTGGTCTAGTGTGGTGCTTAACTCTGCTTGTGAACTTTTCTTTCTTTTTAATACATGTTTTAATCTTTTTTTTGGGGGGGGGGGGGTCGGGGGGGGGGGAGACAGAGCAAAATGACCTAAAAGTTTCTCTCTGTGTTAAATGCCATCTAGTCATTCTGATTTGTAGAGACGCTATGAATTCATGATCTCTCAAACAACCTATTGTTAAAAGCATTGTTCAAGTCTTGCAAACTGAAGGCCCTTGTGGCTTCCTTTAGTAAGTCAACCCATCTCAGTTTGGTTTAGGATTCCCAAATCCCCCGCCTAGCCGGGGGACCCCCGATTTGGAGCCTTCTCCCCCCGCTCGCCAAAAATCCAGAAAGCGGGGGGGAATGGTGGCCCTTCCCACTACCCCGATCCCAGCAGCTTTTCCTTGCCCTTCCCTTCCCACCCAGCCCCGATCTCAGCAGCCTTTCTTCAGTTTTCCCAGGCTGCTTCCCACCCCCAATCAGCTGGCTGGCGGGAGGGAGGGGAGAGGGAGCCCCGCCTGCAAAGGACCATGTGCCTTTGCACCTCCGGAGGTTTGACTTGAAAGGCTTCAATTTAAGATGGTGTGTCTGTGTTTCTGTGAAGAAGCTGGCAGCAAATGGTGAGTAGAGAGGCCGATCCGCTGCTTCAGACTCGCCAGAAAGGGTTGGGGGAGAAAGGGAAACGTCTTCATTATTCCCTATGTGATCGATTCTCATAGGGTATAATGGGGAATTGTTCTGGAGGTTTCGGGGGCTCTGGGGGAGCTGTTTTTTGAGGTAGAGGCACCAAATTTTCAATATAGTATCTAGTGCCTCTCCCCAAAGTACCCCCCAAGTTTCAAAATGATTGGACCAGGGGGTCCAATTCTATGAGCCCCAAAAGAAGGTGCCCCTATCCGTCATTATTTCCTATGGAAGGAAGACATTTAAAAAGGTGTGCTGTCCCTTTAAATGTGATGGCCAGAACTCCCTTGGAGTTCTATTATGCTTGTCACACCCTTGTTCCTGGCTCCACCCCCAATGTCTCCTGGCTCCACCCCCAAAGTCCCCAGATATTTCTTGAATTGGACTTGGCAACCCTAGCTTGGTTCTTTCTCTTTTTCTATCGCCTTCAGCTTTTCCCAGCAGTTGAGTTTATAGTAAAACACCTCTTGAACACTGAATTGGGACCTCCCAGGTGAGCAAGGCCTGGTTGGGCTGGCTAGAGAAATCCAGTCAGCCCAAGCAGGCTTCACTCACTTGGGGCTCTCCTGGGCCACCCCCCCCCCTCAGTCAAAAGGCCAGCAAGCCGCCCGCCACCCAAAATCACATAAGAAGTGAAGAAAGGGTGGTGCGGGCTTCTCCAGGGGTTAACGAGGGCTGCTGGGGGTGTGGCAAATAGGGTTGCCAAGTCCAATTCAAGAAATATCTGGGGACTTTGGGGGTGGAGCCAGGAGACATTGGGGGTGGAGCCAGGAACAAGGGTGTGACAAGCATAATTGAACTCCAAGGGAGTTCTGGCCATCACATTTAAAGGGACAGCACACTTTTAAAAATGTCTTTCTTTCAAAGAAAATAATGGATAGGGGCACCTTCTTTTGGGGCTCATAGAATTGGACCCCCTTGCCCAATCGCTTTGAAACCTGGGGGGTACTTTGGGGAGAGGCACTAGATACTATACTGAAAATTTGGTGCCTCTGCCTCAAAAAACAGCTTCTCCCAAGCCCCTGAAACCTCCAGTTCAATTGCCCATTATACCCTTTGAGAATCGATCTCCACCTAGGGAATAATGAAGTGCTCAGCAGACGTTTCCCTCCCCCCCACCCCCGTTTCTGGCCACTCTGAAGCGAGGGATTGGCCTCTCTACTCACGAGTTGCTGCCCACTTCCTCAAAGTAACACAGACACACCATCCCAAGAGGAAGCCTTTCAATCGGAGACTGGAGCCTCCGGAGGGCGAAAGTCACATGGTCCTCTGGGGGCGGGAAGGAGCCTGGGAAAACAGAAGAGCCCCCGCTGGGACCTGGGGATTGGCAAGCCTAGTGGCAAAGCCCCTGGTGGCTGGCTGGCTGCCCGCTCTCCTAATCCAGGGATTGTTATACAGCTGCACCTGCTATTCAATGGACAAGGTAGGTGGGGAGGAAGAGGAGGAACCATCAGGAGCTGTGCTCCTGTGAGCTCCTGCTGGATCTGAGGCCTGATCCAATCTATACATAACCAGGGTGCCTCTAGCTTGCGTAAGGTTTGTTCCATACGCTCCTGAGCCTGAGCCTGCGGTTCAAAATGAGCCAGCCCAAAATGACCGCCTGCTGTTCAAGACGTTCAGGACTGCATAGAAGAGACCCTGCGCAAGCTAGAAACATCGTAGTCAAAGGGGGCTTTCCCCGGATGTGCCTCTACATTTCCTCCAAGCTTTTCCTAAAGGCTTGATCAGTTTAATTCCGCAAGATACCTTGGTCCCAAGATGGATTAGGGCCATAGAGGACAGAATTCATTATTACGGCCGTTCAAAACAATATCTCAGTTCTCTTACTTATGATAATGCAAGGGAGACAGTGAAACAGAGAATATTGGACGTTGTCAGACAAAACGACCTCAATGGCACAACCAAATGGAGAGCTCTGAGAACCAATCAACAGGGTGACCCCGATGCCCTACCTATACCGCTTAACAAATAATGGATATAGGAGAACGTTTACTCTAATGAGCGGCCCTGTGGCACAGAGTGGTAAAGCAGCAGTACTGCAGTACTGTGATCTGAACTCTCTGCTCACAACCTGAGTTCGATTCCGGCGGAAGCTGGATTCAGGTAGCCGGCCCAAGGTCGACTCAGCCTTCCATCCTTCCAAGGTCGGTAAAAGGAGTTCTCAGCTTGCTGGGGAGGGGGGAGGAGTGTAAAAGACTGGGGAAGGCAATGGCAAACCACCCTGTAAAAAGTCTGCTGTGAAAACGTTGTGAAAGCGACGTCACCCCAGAGTCGGAAACGACTGGTGCTTGCACGGGACCTTTCCTTTTCTTACTCTTATGAGATGGGATGTTCTCCCTTCTGCGGTGGTGGAGAGAGATACAAAAAGGTGCCATTCCAAGAACGATTATGTCCCTGTTGCAATGATGGTATCAGATCTTTAGTCCATGTCATATTTGACTGTGAGGCTTATAATGATCATCGCAAAGCACTTTCATTTCCAGGGCCATACCTTTTGCCAGGAGTCAAAAACTGCAACTCCTTATGAATCTTCTTGACGTTAAAAACCCTGAGGTTACATACAAATTAGCAAACTTTGGCTGGCTTGCCACAAGAATAAGGAAAACTCTAATAATTAGTCAGGAAATGGCTAAACACCTTTGCCAATCTGTTTGCTGTAATTGCCATGTCCTGTCATATTTGTAGTTTTACGACAGTATTTTATGTCTTTTATGCTTTAATTTTGTATGACTTTACTGTTTTAAATGCTGGCTTTGTTGTTGTTCAGTCGCACAGTCGAGTCCGACTCTTTGCGACCCCATGGACAAAGTCACGCCAGGCCCTCCTGTCTGCCACCATCCTCCAAAGTCTGCACAAATTCATGTTTGTTACATCAGTAATGCTGTCCAGCCATCTCATTTTTTGCCGTCCCCCTCTTCTTTTGCCTTGTGTCTTTCCCAGCATCAGGGTCTTCTCCAGTGAGTGCTCCCTTCTCATTGGGTGGCCAAAGTATTTGAGTTTCAGCTTCAGCATCTGACCTTCCAGGGAACAGTCAGGGTTGATTTCCCTTAGGACTGACTGACTGGATCTTCTTGCAGTCCAAGGGACTCTCGAGTCTTCTCCAATGAGGGTTCCCTTCTCATTTGGTGGCTAAAGGATCTGAGCTTCAGCATCTGACCTTCTAGGGAACAGTCTGGGTTGATTTCCCTTAGGACTGACTGACTGGATTTTTTTGCGGTCCAAGGGACTCTCAAGATTCTTCTCCAGGGAGTGCTCTCTTCTCATTTGGTGGCCAAAGTATTTGAACTTCAGCTTCAGCATCTGACTTTCCAGGGAACAGTCTGTGTTGATTTCCCTTAGGACTGACGGATTTGATCTTCTTGCAGTCCAAGAGACCGTTGCAGTCTAAGGGGCTTAGGCTGTGAATAAACTTAACTCCTCACTCCTCCTCCAAGCTTTTGCTTTGAAATTATATGAACATTTTGATTGCGCAGAAGCTGTCTGCCTAGAAATATCTCCCCTCACAAACTGGCTCAGACCTCCACAAACGGCTTGAAAGTTTGTGGGAAGCTGGTTGCAGTTGACCGACCATGAATTTTTTTTTTAAAATAAACAATTTTTATTAGTAACTTATGGTAGCAAAACTATATCTACAACTTATAAAGACTTAAAGAAAAAAGAAAACAATTTTCTACCCCATGTCTTACTTTTCCCCCACCCCTCCCCCCTACTTGACCCCCGCCAGTGTTATTTACTTAAAGGAAACAAATATTAAAGGTACCCTTAACTGTTAAAAAACCCCCAAAAGTTATATTCTTATTTAAAAAAAACTTAATCATTATCAAAGATTGTCCAATATCCTTTTATTTTCCACTCTTTTTCTACGTATCTTCTGAACTTCTTCCACTCCAACTTAAAGAGTTCCAAATCATAGTCTCTTAATTTTCTTGTTAGTTTGTCCATTTCACTCCATGACATAACTTTTATAATCCAATCCCATTTCTCTGGTATTTTTTCTTGCTTCCACAGCTGCGCATACAATGTCCTAGCAGCTGAGAGCAAGTACCATATTAAAGGTCTGTCTTCTTTTGGAAATTTTTCCATTTGTAATCCCAGCAGAAAAGTCTCTGCCACTTTATTGAATTCATATCCCAAAATCTTAGAAATCTCTTGCTGAATCATTTGCCAAAACATTTTAGCCCTTTCACAAGTCCACCACATATGGTAGAAAGAACCTTCGTGCTATTTACATTTCCAACACCTATCTGGCATCTTGTTGTTCATCTTTGCTAATTTTTTTGGAGTCATATACCATCTATACATCATCTTAAAACAGTTTTCTTTAATACTTTGACATGTTGCGAGTTTCATAGAATTCTTCCACAAATATTCCCAAGATTCCATCTTTATTTCTTTATTTACATTAATTGCCCATTTTATCATTTGAGATTTCACTACTTCATCTTCTGTAGACCATTGTAAAAGTAATTTGTATACTTTTGAAATTAATTTCTCATTATCTCCAAGCAGAACTCTTTCCATTTCTGTTTGCTCTTTCCTTATTCCTTCAGTTTTGATATCATTCTCCACCAAACTTTTTATTTGTTGCATTTGAAACCAATCATATTTGTAACTCAGTTCTTCTGCAGTTTTCAGTTCTATTTTTCCACTTTGTATTTTTAGTAGCTGATTGTATGATAGCCATTTTTCTTTGGCTGTTTTAGCCGTTATCTTTATCACTTCAGCTGGCACTATCCATGAACTTGACTTTGCAACACACCATCTGCCCAAGCTGGATCGTGCCAGTCTCTACTTGCACTCCAATCCCCAATTTGGTGATTCAGCAGGCATCGCTGAGCTCCACACCCCTGCTGAGAGCTCTGAGGAGGGGCCAAATCAGCAGTGCCAAGGCATCGAGATGGCTAATGAAGCATCTTTTGTAAGAGATGTGTAGCAAACTTGGCACACACCAAAAAACAAAGCCAAAACAAAGCAGGCTTTGATTGCTAGATCCGAGTAGAGCTCCACCTCCCTTTCCTTTCCTGGACTACCACAAGGTAAACTGGGGCTACACGAACCTGCAACTTATCTATGGAGCAAGATGGTAAACGTCATGTTGCCTATCTGGCTGCTAATTGTTACCTGGAACTTGTGGCTGTAGTCCAGATGATGCCATGGCATGGAGCCTGAGGTTGTCATACTTTTACAACGTCTCATCCTCAGGCCTTGGATTCAGCATAGGGTTGCCAATCCCCAGGTGGGGGCAGGGGATCCCCCTGTTTGGAGCCCCCCCCCCGCTTTAGGGTCATCAGAAAGTGGGGGGAGGGGAGGGAAATGTCTCCTGGGAACTCTATTATTCCCTATAGAGATTTATTCCCATCGAAAATAATGGAGAATTGATCCGTGGGTATATGGGGCTCTGGGGGGGGGTGTTTTTTGAGGCAGAGGCACCAAATTTTCAGTATAGCATCTAGTGCCTCTCCCCAAAATACCCTCCAAGTTTCAAAACGATTGGACCATGGGGTCCCTATGAGCCCCCCAAAAAGGTGCCCCTATCCTTCATGATTTCGTATAGAAGGAAGGCATTGAAAAGGTGTGCCGTCCCTTTAAATGTGATGGCCAGAACTCCCTTTGGAGTTCAATTATGCTTGTCACAGTCTTGATCTTGGCCCCACCCCTAATGTCTCCTGGCTCCACCCCCAAAGTCTCCTGGCTCCACCCCCAAAGTCCCCAGATATTTCTTAAATTGGACTTGGCAACCCTAATTCAGCAGGAGCTCACAGGAGTACAGTTCTGAACCTTTCTGAGGGTTCCCCCTCTTCCTCCCCACCTACCTTGTCCATTGAATAGGAGGTGCAGCTGCATAACAACCCCTGGATTAGGAGAGCGGGCAGCCAGCCAGCCACCAGGGACTTTGCAATGCCCCCAGCAGCCCTCATTAACCCCTGGAGAAGCCCATGCTACCCTTTCTTCACTTCTTTTTTTTTGTAAAAACAATTTTTATTATTCTACAACATATTATATCACTATTTCATTTACTTCTCTCAAATAAAAGTCAATATGTTGCATCACATTTACCACCTCCCCTCCTCCCTTTCAAGGCTTCCCCAGTGTTACTTACAATATAAAAGAAATAAAGGTAATTTAACATTTAAAAAAAAACTGTTTAAAAAGAAAAAAAGGAACATATTTCTTTATGGTTATTACCTCATTTGATTAATGATCCAATATATTACTAAATTAAGTCATATTATCTATCTTAGTATAATCTTTTAAGAAAGAACAAAATATTTTCTCATACTCTCATTTTAACTATCATTCTTGTCTCAGTAAATTAAAAATAGCTAATAAACAAGTTATCCATTATCAAATATCACCAAGTGTCCTTTCACTCTCCAATGTTCGTCCACATAGTTCTGAAACTTTCGCCATTCATTATTAAATTTTTCCATATCAAGTTCCTTTAGTGTTCTTGTTAATTTGTCCATTTCATTCCAGTGCATAGTTTTCATAAACCAAACCCATTTTTCTGGAACTTTATTTTGCTTCCACAACTGCGCATACAATGTCCATGCAGCTGAAAGCATGTACCAAAGTAATGTTCTGTCTTGCTTCGGAAAATTTTCTATTTGTAATCCCAACAAAAAGATTTCTGGTGCCTTCTTCGCTTTGTATCCCAAAATCTTTGA
Source organism: Heteronotia binoei (assembly GCF_032191835.1). Taxonomy (NCBI): domain Eukaryota; kingdom Metazoa; phylum Chordata; class Lepidosauria; order Squamata; family Gekkonidae; genus Heteronotia; species Heteronotia binoei. Next base: position 137,554,504 of record NC_083228.1, on the reverse strand, counting down.
CATTTCTTGCTGGATCATTTGCCAATATTGTACAGCCCTTTCACAAGTCCACCACATATGGTAGAAGGACCCTTCATGTTTTTTTACATTTCCAACATCGATCAGACATCTGATTTTTTGTTTTCGACAGGTTTTTTTGGTGTCATATACCATCTATACAACATTTCGTAACAATTTTCTTTTATGTTATTACATGTCGATATTTTCATAGAGTCCTTCCACAAATATTCCCATTGTTCCATCTGAATTTCCTTGTTTATATTAAGTCCGGCTCCAAAAATGTTCCCTGGCAGTTCTCTCTGCCCATGACCAAGAACCCTACTGGTAAATAGGCTTGCCAATCCTCAGGTCCCAGCGGGTTCTTCCGCTTTCCCAGGCTCCTTCCTGCCCCCAGTCAGCTGGCTGGTGTGGGGAAGCCCTGCCCCCAAAGCCACCATGTGACTTTTCCCCTCCAGAGGCTCCAGTCTCCGATTGGAAAGGCTTCCTCTTGGGATGGGGTGTCTGTGTTACTTGGAAGAAGTTGTCTGCAACTCATGAGTAGAGAGGCCAATCCCTCACTTCAGAGTTGCCAGAAATGGGGTGGGGGGGGAGGGAAAGGGGAGGGAAATGTCTGCTGAGCACTTCATTATTCCCTATTTGGAAATCGATTCTCATAGGGTATAATGGGGAATTGATCTCGAGGTTTTTGAGGCTCTGGAGGAACTGTTTTTTGAGATAGAGGCACCAAATTTTCAGTATAGTATCTAGTGCCATGCCCCAAAGCACCCCCCAAGTTTCAAAATGATTGGACCAGGGGGCCCAATTCTATGAGCCCCAAAAGAAGGTGCCCCTATCCTTCATTATTTCCTATGGAAGGAAGACATTTAAAAAGATGTGCTGTCCCTTTAAATGTGATGGCCAGAACTCCCTTGGAGTTCTATTATGCTTGTCACACCCTTGTTCCTGGCTCCGCCCCCAATGTCTCCTGGCCCCACCCCCAAAGTCCCCAGATATTTCTTGAATTGGACTTGGCAACTCCGCCCCGATGTCTCCTGGCTCCAACCCCAAAGTCTCCTGGCTCCACCCCCAAAGTCCCCAGATATTTCTTGAATTGGACTTGGCAAGCCTACTGGTGAATATGAAGCAGCCTAGATTGTCTGGCTTTAACACTTCTCTTCGCTCTTTTGACCCAATGGCAGTTGGCTAAGATCTATGGAAAAATTTATATTCTGTGGCTGGGTTCCCAAGCGGCTGTGGTGCTTTCTGGATATGAAGCAGTGAAAGAAGGGCTGATAAACCACGCGGAAGATTTCTCCGACCGACCGGTGTCCAGTGCAACGAAAGCCGTATTAAAAGAAAAAGGTAGGTTGCTTTGAAACGGAAAAAAGATTTTGCTTGTCTCCTCGCTGGAGGCACATCAAGCACCACAGAAGAAAATAAACGTTCCCAGTGAAAAGAAATTGTTTTTCTAAAAATGTTTCAGTCGCCTGAAGGATTTTTCTTCCAGCTGGGGAAATGTGGAAATGGAAACTGCGCTGCATTTACCAAACAGGTAATGAGAGAATGTGGTGCAATAATCGTTTGCAGAGGTGGAATTCTAGCAGCAGCTCCTTTGCATATTAGGCCACACACCCCTGATATAGCCAATCCTCCGAGAGTTTACAAGGCTCTTTTTTGTAAGCTCTTGGAGGATTGGCTACATCAGGGGTGTGTGGCTTAAAATGCAAAGGAGATTCTGCTAGAATTCCACCCCTGGCTATGGGCCTGAACTGATCTGTCTATACTTTCTAGCTCTACTGCCCATCTGAAGCACCATTATGTTGTATACAAAAAAGCATTGCATACTCCTTCCCTGTTAGGGTTGCCAAGTCCAATTCCAGAAATATCTGGGGACTTTGGGGGTGGAGCCAGGAGACACTGGGGTGGAGCTAGGAGCAAGGGTGTGACAAGCACAATTGAACTCCTTCCCTCCACACTCCCCTTCTCCGATTCCACCCCAGAGGCAGAGCGGAGCCGGCGACGCCGCCGCGCAGCTGCCGCCTCTTCCCCGCCCCACCGCAGCCGCTCCTCCGAGATGGGCCCAGCCTGAGCCCATCTCGGAGGAGCAGCCACGGAGCAGCCGAGGCGAACCAGAGAAGGGGAGGGGAGGGTGGAGGCAGGCCAGGAGCGTGGCGAGCCACGAGTCCGGGTCCTAGAAGGACCCAGACTCGTGGCCCACCATGCTCCTGGCCCGCCCCCCCCCGACTCCACCTCAGAGGTGGAGCGGGCGATGCCGCCGCGCCACTGCCGCCCCCTCCCTGCCCCATCCCAGCTTCTCCTTCGAGATGGGCCCAGCCTGAGCCCATCTCGGAGGAGCAGCCACGGTGAAGTGGAGAAGAGGCGGCAGCCGCGCAGCGGCGTCGCCTGCTTCGAGATGGGGCAGCTCGCCATGCTCCTTGGCGCCGTTTCCCCCCTCCCCCCGCTTCCATTTTTTGGGGAGCGGGGGAAGAGGCTGGAAATTCTGGGGTCCCCCGCCAGGGCGGGAGGGTTGGGAAGCCCATTCCCTGTTGATGTGGTCAGGGCTTTTTTTGCAGCAGGAACTCCTTTGCATAGTAGTCCACACACCCCTGATGTAGCCAATCCTCCCGGAGCTTACAGTAGGCCCTGTAATAAGAGCCCTGTAAGCGAAACATCAGGTCTCACAATGTCAAGACCACGGCCATACAGCCCGGAAAATCTACAACTAATCCTAAAATCCCATTATGCTATTTATCCCAAGCACTATGCTGTTTTCTCAACCTGAAAGTTGGAGATATGCTATCTGACCCACTGTGTATTTACAGGGAACACATACCTTTCTCCAGTGGACCCACACGAATCTTTGAATAATTAAAAGTGAGAGGGAGGGAGAGATAGCTTTGCTTGATATTTGTGTTTTTGAAGAATACAGAGATTATCAGAGATGGCCCTCATCAGAGATGCAACCAACAGGTTGAAATTAAATCAAGAGTTTTCGGCAGGGCTTTTTGTGTAACAAGAACACCTTTTGAGCATTAGGCCGCATGCCCCTGATGTGGCCAATCCTCCAAGAGCTTTCAATAGGCCCTGTATTAAGAGCCCTGTAAGCTTTTGGAGGATTGGCTACATCAGGGGCGCATGGCCTAATATGCAAAGGAGTTCCTACTACAAAAAATCCCCTGGTTTTCGGCTAAACATAGGATTGCCAAGTCCAATTCAAGAAATATCTGGAGACTTTGGGGGTGGAGCCAGAAGACTTTGGGGGTGGAGCCAGGAGACATTGGGGGCAGAGCCAGGAACAAGGGTGTGGCAAGCATCATTGAACTCCAAGGGAGTTCTGGCCCTCACATTTAAAGGGACAGCACACCTTTTTAAATGTCTTCCTTCCATAGGAAATAACGAAGGACAGGGGCACCTTCTTTTGGGGCTCATAGAATTGGACCAGATCTAATACAGGGCCTATTGAAAGCTCTTGGAGTAGGTGTCACTGGGTGTATGTGGGGGAGGTGTTTGCGAATTCCCTGCATTGTGCAGCAAGTTGGGTTAGGTGACCCTGGATGTCCCTTCCAAGTCCATGATTATACATTCAGGACCAGATTCTGTATCACCACAGGATTTCTTGCTAGGTTCTTATAGAATGGGTAAAGAGCCAGTGAGGTATAGCGGTTAAGAGAAGTGGAACTCTCATCTTGAGAACTTGGTCTGATTCTCCACCCCTTTCCATTAAGCTTGCTGGGTGACCTTGGGCCAGTCACGGTTCTCGCAGAACTCCCTCTGCCCTGTTGTGGCTGAGAGGAAGGGAATGTGGTATTGTAAACCTTTTAGAGACTCCGTAAGGTTCAGGAATATCCTGTATCTCTATGGGTTTTACCATAGAGTTTTGGGGAAATCCTAGAGCACTGAATGACGTGGTAACATGTCCAGTTAGGCAACTGGAAGTGACATTGGATTGATGCCATTTTGGCATGCCTGCTATCCACCCCCAGTCTCCCAGGGAGTGTCTGGGCTGGTCTGGCAAGCCTCCTTCCTCTCACACTCCCATATATGTTCATTTGGGGTTATGACTGATCTCCAGATTAGAAAGATCCATTCCCCCTTGGAGGAAGTGGCAGCTTCAGAGGGAAGACTCTGTGGAATCTTATCCCCGTGGAATTCCTGCCTTTTCCCAAGCTCTGCACGTTGTACGCATTCAAAGCACAAAGTGGATTGAAAGTGCATTATTTAGGGTGTGTGATTGCAGCCATGGGCTGGTTATTATGTGTAAGAAAGAACATTTATTTATTTATCTTAGATAATTTATATTCCTCCCTTTCCCAGACGGGCTCAGGGTGGATGACAACATTTTAAAACAGTAAAACAGCCATTAAAACCAATAAAAGTAGACAATACAATAAAAATAGACAATTTATTGTAGACAATGAAGGATTGGCTACATCAGGAGGTGTGGCCTAATATGCAAAGGAGTTCCTGCTACAAAAGAAGCCCTGCCCACTTGGTTCAGTAAAAGGGGGGAAGGAATGACTGCCAATGACCCCATGATTTGAGAGAGAGTTAACACTGTTTATTAACAATTAAAACTGCATCGTAGAAACTTTTAATCATCACATTCCAGTATGCAGCATACAGAATTAATCACGGTAAGCAAATACCCTAATGAAGGTGCATTGAATAGAAGATGCAGCTTGGTAGACAATACAATACAAGAACATTTTTGGCGACATGAATCGTTTGGTGCTGCTGTTAGTATCTTTTGGAGGTGTGCAAAATACAGAATTTGGGGGAATTTGTGATTTACTGCATTAGGAAAGGAAAGGTTCCTTGTGCAAGCACCAGTCGCTTCCGACTCTGGGGTGACGTTGCTTTCACAATGTTTTCACAGCAGACTTTTTACGGGGTGGTTTGCCATTGTCCCCCAGTCATCTACGCTTTCCACCCAGCGAGCTGGGTACTCATTTTACCGACCTCGGAAGGATGGGAGGCTGAGTCGACCTTGAGCCGGCTATCTGAAAACCCAGCTTCTGCCTGGAATCGAACTCAGGTCATTAGCAGAGCTTAGGACTGCAGTACTGCAGCTTTAACACTCTGCGCCACGGGACTCTTGTCATTATTGCATTAACAATATGCCAAATATTAGTTTTACCTTATAATCCAAATTTATATCATTGGATTGCATTAAAGGTTATGTCGTTCTGTCAGATTTAGAATCTGTTTTAATCCTTCTTGAGAGTGCTACATTAATCCTTGTTTTTTGATGCGTGGAGGGGGGACGGGACACATCCACCAGCTCCAAAAGATTCTGTTTTGGGAAATGTATTGCTTATTAAAGTATCTTATCATCAAAGATCATTAAGAAACTCTTGATATTTGAAATAGATTTATGGGGCGTTGAGCTGTGATAATAATTTTCTGGAACAATAAGGCCAGACTTGGAGAAATAATTTCTCCTTACATTTACTATGAGTTACTCCAAGCAATATGTGTTCAGTATTTATATTTTGAGGAATTTACAGAATTCATGGGTAGGAAAAGCAATGTGGTATTGCCTGATCTCATCAGACTTTGGAAGCTTATCAAGGTGGGTACGTGGAAGAGAGGTCACCAAAGAAGACCAAAGCAGAGGAACGGAATGGGAAAGCATCTTTGCTTCTCATTTGCCTTGAAAGCTCCTTGCTGGGGGAGGCTAAGCAGGGCCAGTACTTGGATGATTGACCTTCACGGAAGGCTCTGCAGAGGAAGGCTATGGCCAACCACCCCTGCTTCTCACTTGCCTCGAAAGCCCCTTGCTGGGGCAAGCTAATCAAGGTCAGTACTTGGATAGTAGACCTTCATGTAGACCTTCAAGGAAGACCTGCAGAGGAAGGCAGTGGCCAACCCACTTCTGCTTCCCACTTGCCCTGAAAGCTCCTTGCTGTAGGAAGCTAAGCAAGGTTGGTATATGGATGGAAGACAACCAAGGAAGGCTCATCAGAAGAAGGCAATGGCCAACCACCTCTGCTTCTCCCTTGCCTTGGAAGCCCCTTGCTAAGGGAAGCTAAGCAGTGTTGGTATATGGATGGATGACCATCAAAGAAGGCTCTGCAGAGGAAGGCAATGCCAACCTGTAAGCGTTTGGAAGATTGGCTACACCAGGGGTGCATATTCAAAGGAATTCCTGCTACAAAAAATCCCCTGGTTTTTCAGCTAAACGTGAGGAAGAGCTTCCTGACAGAGTGGTTCCTCAGTGGAACACCTCTGCTTTGAAAGCCCCTTGCTGCATGAAGCTAAGCAGAGTTGGTATAGGAATGGATGACCACCAAGGAAGGCTCTGCAGAGGAAGGCAATGGCCAACCACCTCCGCTTCTCACTCGTCTTGAAAGATCTATGCCAGAATCACCCTAAGTCATCTGCAACTTGACAGTGCATTACACACTCACAGAATTAACATTATTATAAATATTTGTTTATTTATCAAAATAGCTATGTAATAGCTGGGGCCGTGTTATGATGATGGGATCACATTAATAATATATTCTCTCTGCGTCTCTGTGTTGTTAATCAAACTGTATGGCTCATGCTATAACAATTCAGTGAGCAGGCAATCCTAATTCACGCTCGGCTTGTCTTCTTGGTTTAATGATCAGGATATTCCTTATGTGTAGTCCATGTGTCTCGGTGAATCAGTGTTAGATATGCATTATGGGTTACTCAGACAACGAGATCTGTATTTTGCATCCATCTACATTTATGAATTAAACATGCCCCGCCAAAAGAGGAGGAGATAGTTTGTACTTGATAATTTCACACGGATTCTTGATTGCTTTAGGTATTATATTGTCCAACGGCCACACGTGGAAGCAACAAAGGAAGTTTGGGCTGGTCACCATGCGGAAACTGGGACTGGGGAAGAGAGGCATGGAGAACCAAATAGAAGAGGAGGCCTATCAGCTGGTTGAGACTTTTGCACGTGCAAAAGGTATGTGCTTACAGGAGATTATGCAGGCATATGAGATGGACTGTCTCTCATGGTAGTCCCTACCTGCATTTTCACAGCGCTTCAAATGATTAACATGGCCCTGTCCTTATGGAAGAGCGAAACGTTTTGATTCCTCCTGCCTCCTGAACTGAATCAGTGGGCACAGGTTACTGCTAAATCTATGTTCCCATGAAGCTCCCGAGAATGTTCCTGAATACCTTTTGGAATTCAACCTGAGATGTGTAAGCACATCTGGTGATGTCAGGGGTGTGCGGCATAGACAGATGAGTTGTGCTAATGAGCTCCAGCACCTCTTTTTCTTCAAAATGACCCCTGGTTAACACCCTTTTTAAAAAATGTTATTTTTCAGGGCAGCCCATGGACCCTTCATTACCCATCAGAAATTCTGTCGCTAATGTGATCTGTGCTGTGGCTTTTGGACACCGCTTTTCCATGGATGATGAAGAATTCCTCAAGTTGAAGGAAGCTGTTGAGTTTATCTTAGACTACAGCACTAGTTTAATTAATATTGTGAGTAGTTTTTTTCTTTTGCACTGAGTCGGAATGTTTTCGTCTTCCAGAAGCCCTGCTCTTTCATTAATTCAGCATTCTCCTGGGGACACCTTTAGACATTATCAATCGCATTATATCATGATGTCGAAGAAATAATAGCCGAAAACATGTTGGTTTATAGCAGGGATAGGGAATGTCTGTCCCAAGGGCTGTTTACGGCCCTTGAGATCACTTGGTCTGGCCCTAAGGGATTGCTGGGCCACCCATGCCACATGGCAGCCTCCCTGGGACCCGGCTGGCCAGTGAGGATCATGAGATGCAGCCGCACTGTGCAGCGGCCTCCCTGGGGCCTGGTTGGCCAGCCAGGATCACTGCGGGGCCTGGAAAAGTCACTGTCACAGTTCAGGTAAGTTTCCCCCTCATTTCTTTATTTCCCTTTATTTCTATTTCTTCTCCCCATTTCTTTGTTTCCCGTATTTCCCCTTTTTTATTTCCCTTTGTTTCCCCCAATTCTTTATTTCCCTTTCTTCCCCTTCTTTATTTTCCTTATTGCCCTTTCTTCCCCCATTTCTTTATTTCCATTTCTTTCCATTTTTTCCCCACCTTTCTTTATTTTCCTTTATTTCCATTTTATTCCCCCATTTCTTTATTTCCCTCTCTTCCCCACATTTCTTTATTAATCTTTCTTCTTCCCTTTATTTCTCTTTCTTTCAATTTCTTCCCCCCATTTCTTTATTTCCCTTTTTTCCCATTTCTTCCCTCCATTTCTTTATTTCCCTTCATTCTCCTTTCTTTCCCCCTTTCTTTATTTTCCTTTATTTCCCAGCTACCACCAGTTCAATTTGCACTTGATTATCCCAGATAGTGTGACCTAATATGCTAACATTAGGGGACGTGGTCTAATATGCTAATGAGTTCCTGCTGGGATTTTTCTACCAAAAAAAGCCCTGGACCTAGGCATTTGCCTAGGGCGGTGGGTCGAGGTGTGTGTGTGTGTGCCAAATTAGGCTCTCCGCACATGACTTCAAATAGAAAAACAATTATTTGCATTAATTTTGCCGGCCTGAATTGTTCTCCCTTGGCGGAGCACTGTTTTTTAAGCTGATAATTTTGTATGGCCCGCGAATGATATTATAAATATTCAAATGACCCTTGGCAGAAAAAAGGTTCCCCACCCCTGCTTTATGGTCTGTGATTCTGAGACGTCCATTGCCAGTGATGGAGTCTTCCTTTCATGTTTCCTGCAGTTGTATGAAATTTTCCCATGGCTCGTGAAAATTATCCCAGGGCCTCAAAAGAAAGCAACTTACTTCACAGAAGTCGTGCTGGATTTTGCCAGGAAGGAGATAGCAAACCACAAGGAGAATCAGGCTTTGTACGAGCCACAGGATTTTACAGATTACTATCTATCACAAATAAAAAGAGTAAGTGCTGGGTTTGTATTCTGCTCCTCTGAGCCATTTCTACACGCCCCTCTTCTCATGGAACAGTAGCAACTGGCAGGCCACTAACAGGATCATATAAGCCTCATACACAGGGCCATAGCCAGGATTGTAAAAGTGAGGAGGGGGGCTTTTTAAAAAGTTGGGAGACACCCTTTTCCTCCACTGCAGGGCTTGTCACTTTTCAGATGCTTTCTGGGGTTGGGGCAAAATCTGGAGGCTCTGAATGTGGCCAAGTTGAGGCAGCCAACCCTAAAACTTTGGAGTCAAGAAGGGACTGCACCTTGTGTGCAAGCAGAGGGGTTTCCTTCCGCCTCTTTCTCCCCCACCGCAGTGCTTTGCAGCCAGCAGCCCCATCCACCCCTCCCCCTGCCCATTCAACGTGACTTCCTTCGCTTCCCACTCCCCCGCCTGCTGCTTTTGCTGCTGCAGTGAACTGTGCCTTGCTCAGTTCTCCCAGTTCCTGCTGCTGCTGCTGCTGACGCTTCATTGGCTCAGCCATGGCAAAAAAAAAAAGAAAAAACACCCTTTGCCCCGGAAGGCCCCCTGGGAGTTAGGGGCAATGCCCTCACGGAGCCCCCTGTGGCTACGGGCCTGCTCACACATAATGTTTTAATTTCAGTCCCTTCCATCCAATATATCCTCCATATCTGGGCTTTCTTTTGCATATTAGGCCACACCCCCGATGCCAAGCCAGCCAGAACTGCATTCCTGTACGTTCCTACAAAAAAAAGAGGCCCTGCTCCATGCTCAAGTAAACAATATAATAGTAAACAATATAATAGAAAGTAAACAATATAATAGAACCAATCCACTTGGGACTTTTCTGCATTCTCATTTTCCTTGCTTTTAAGTTCCTGCTTCTTGATTTTTTTCCCTGTTCAGCACATGTTTTGCTCCCTCTAGTGGTCAATTCGATATTACATCTGCCATAAAAACCTGCAGGTTAATTCTGCAGGGAGATATGTCAGACATAAACCAGTGTATTATTGGATCGACCACTAGAGGGAGCAAAACACAAGCAGAACAGAGCTCCCTGCCCTGAAGAAACAGGAATTTACAAATGGAGTACGGAGCTCTAGAATGGAGAGGGACTTTATAGACAATCAAAGCTCATCCCAGCTTCCATGCAAGAAGTATAAAGCAGGGGTGGCCAATGGTAGCTCTCCAGATGTTTTTTGCCTACAACTCCCATCAACCCCAGCCAGCATGGCCAATGGCTGGGGCTGATGGGAGTTGTAGGCAAAAAAAAATCTGGAGAGCTACTGTTGGCCACCCCTGGTATAAAGCATTCTCACAAATGATTGTCCAACTTTCTTCTTGAAGACTTCTAGAGAGGAAGACACCCCCGCTTAGGTTACTGATTGCATTGCCAAAATGCTCTTAATGCTTCTTTTAATGCTTATTCTGCCCTAACGAGGATGGCCCAGACTAGCTCAATCCTATTAGATCTTGGAAGCTAAGCAGGCTGGCAATCTTACTACGTGGATGGGAGACTATCAAGGAAGTTCAGGGTTACCAGGCAGAGGCAGACAATGGGAAACCACCTCTGAACATCTCATGCCATGAAAACCCTACAGGGTCGCCATAAGTTGGCTGCAGCTTGATGGGACTTTTCACCACCAATACTTCTTCTCAGGGTTTCTTTTTCTAGCAGGAGCTGCTCTGCATATTAGGCCACACCTCCCCTGAGGTAGCCAATCCTCCAAGAGCTTAGAGGGCTCTTAGAACAGGACCTACTGTAAGCTCCAGGAGGATTGGCTACCTGAGGGGTGTGGCCTAATATGCAGAGGAGCTCCTGCTAGAAAAAGAGCCCTGCTTACAGGGATCTTCTTTCAGGGCCTACTGTCAGCTCCAGGAGGACTGGCCACATCAGGGGGGTATAGCCTAATATGCAAAGGAGTTCCTGCTACAAAAGTCAGCCTCCCCCCCCCCCCTCCCCACCAGTTTCTTCTGTACAGTTTTATTACAATCTCAGATCCAGGGTTAGTGAGTCCAGTTTGCCAAATCCATGCCACAACATCCCTTTCTTTTATTTTCCTCCCAGGAGTCATTAGGAAGTGCCTTGACGAACAACAGTAAATTTCTCATAAACTCAATTTCCTTTCTCCCGTTGCCAACGACAGAGCAAGAACGACCCCGATTCTACATTCAACGAAGAGAACTTGGCTCAATGCATTTTTGACTTCTTTGTGGCTGGGACAGATACAACCACCACCACTCTGGAATGGGCAGTGCTCCTGATGGCTGTTTACCCAGCTGTCCAAGGTGAGAGAGGTTTTGTGTGTTCTGAGCAAGGCGCCGCTTTATCCTCATAGAAAAGATTCCCCCTTCCCCCTGCTATTTCCCGGTTTCTGCAATTATTTTAAGATTTCACATTAGGTAGATAATTAGCATGCCTGACCTGGGTAGCCCAGGCTTAAGGTAGTCCCCTGTGCAAGCACCAGTCGTTTCGGACTCTGGACCGACGTTGCATCATGACGTTTCCTATAGGGTTATCTACCTTAGCCCAAAGGAGCCCCGTGGCGCAGAGTGGTAAAGCTGCAGTACTGCAGTCGGAGTCCTCTGCTCACAACTTGAGTTCGATCCCGGCAGAAGCTGGGTTCAGGTAGCTGGCTCAAGGTTGACTCAGCCACACATCCTTCCGAGGTCGATAAAATGAATACCCAGCTTGCTGGGGGGAAAGCGTAGATGACTGGGGAAGGCAATGGCAAACTACCCCGTAAAAATGTCTGTCATGAAAACATCATGATGTGACGTCACCCCAGAGTCGGAAACGACTGGTGCTCGCACAGGGGACTACCTTTACTTTTTTTTTTTAACTGTAGCCCAAGCTAGCTCTAATTAGATCTCAGATGATTAGAAGAAGACCGTAGATTTATACCCCACCCTTCTCTCTGAATCAGAGTCTCAGAGCGGCTTACAATCTCCTTTATCTTCTTCCCCCACAACAGCCACCCTGTGAGGTGGGTGGGGCTGAGAGAGCTCTCCCAGAAGCTGCCAAGGACAACTCCTACAAGAGCTATGGCTGACCCAAGACCATTCCAGCAGCTGCAAGTGGAGGAGCGGGGAATCAAACCCGGTTCTCCCAGATAAGAGTCCATGCACTTAACCACTACACCAAACTGACCCAAGGCCATTCCAGCAGCTGCAAGTGGAGGAGTGGGGAATCAAACCCGGTTCTCCCGGATAAGAGTCCATGCACTTAACCACTACACCAAACTGACCCAAGGCCATTCCAGCAGCTGCAAGTGGAGGAGCGGGGAATCAAACCCGGTTCTCCCGGATAAGAGTCCATGCACTTAACCACTACACCAAACTGACCCAAGGCCATTCCAGCAGCTGCAAGTGGAGGAGCGGGGAATCAAACCCGGTTCTCCCAGATAAGAGTCCATGCACTTAACCACTACACCAAACTGACCCAAGGCCATTCCAGCAGCTGCAAGTGGAGGAGTGGGGAATCAAACCCGGTTCTCCCGGATAAGAGTCCATGCACTTAACCACTACACCAAACTGACCCAAGGCCATTCCAGCAGCTGCAAGTGGAGGAGTGGGGAATCAAACCCGGTTCTCCCGGATAAGAGTCCATGCACTTAACCACTACACCAAACTGACCCAAGGCCACTCCAGCAGCTGCAAGTGGAGGAGCGGGGAATCAAACCCGGTTCTCCCAGATAAGAGTCCATGCACTTAACCACTACACCAAACTGACCCAAGGCCATTCCAGCAGCTGCAAGTGGAGGAGTGGGGAATCAAACCCGGTTCTCCTGGATAAGAGTCCGCACACTGAGCAAAAATCCTACTTTGTGAGCTCCTGGCATTGCAGTGGTGAGCTCCTGCATCAATTAGTGTGCTCCGGGGTCCTCCTTCCTGAGCGAAGACAAAAATATGTGAGCTGAAGGCTAAAAATCTGTGAGCCAGCTCACGCTCACTCAGCTTAGAGGGAATACTGATTGCCATGAGATTTAAGAACCAATGATAGTGAAGTAAAATTATCTGATAGGCAGTGGTTTAGAATGTAAAATGGTACATCTGGTAAATCTAATGGTAAATCTGTCATGGTACCATTTTACATTCTAAACCACTGCCTGCCAGATAATTTGACTTCACTGTCGTTGGTTCTTAAATCCTTACCATGTTGCATTCTGGGCCACTGCCTACCAGCTCTGTATGGCTCTGCTCAGCTATGTATGGCTTTGCTCACTGTGCTGGATTCCTCGTCTGAGGAAGTGTGCTTAAGAGCACACGAAAGCTTATGTTCTAAATAAAAATGGGTTGGTCTTAAAAGGTGCAACTTGCATTATCCAGTGCACGAGTTGTCAAACATTCGATGCAATGCAGTTGATGCTCCAGGAGGTGGCAGCAAAACCTCTCGAAAACAAGACAAGCTTGCCAACTCAGCATTGCAGTGGAATCCAAAGCGACTGAACGGTGGGAAGAAATAATATTGAGAACCTGCACTACGCTAACTATGAACCCAACCCGCTATTATTAACATTCCATCATTACGTTCACAGCCACGTAAGAAGGTCTCATCTCCTGATCTCGTTTGTTCACACAGGAAAGGGACTCTCCATACACTCAGACATTTTGTATGATCTGAAACGGAAGGGAAATACCAGAGGGGAAGCTGTGGCCTCTATAACCCTGCAGTGGACTTTTCTGTGCGTCTGAGCATCCATTGCAGGCAGGGGTGCAATTCTAGCAGGAGCTCCTTTGCATATTAGGCCACACACCTCTGATGTAGCCAATCCTCCAAGACAGGGGTAGCCAAACTCAGCAACTTATCACCACCTTATCAGCACCTTACCACCTAGGTGCTTAAGTTACGTTGGATACGATTTTGCTAATCCTGTGATTCTGCGGCTATAATAAAACAATATTGTTTTATTATATTGTTTTATTATAGGAATTTGATTTTAACTCTGTATTGATTGACTGTTGTAACCCACTCAGAGCCCATTGAGGGAAGGGTGGGCTATAAATAGAAAACAAACAGACACATTTAATTTACTTTAATTTTTTTATTCATACCCCGCAAGCAGGCTCTGGGCAGCTTACAGCATTGCAAACCTTACAGAACATTAAACAAACCACATCCAGACTAGACAATGTCATAATTACAAAGTCTGTAAAATTACAGAATCACAGGATCAGCAAAATCGTATCCAACGTAACTTACGCACCTAGATGGTAAGGTGCTGATAAGGTGGTGATAAGCCGCTGAGGGATAACCAGGCCTCAGATTCAGTGGGAGCTCACAGGAGCACTGCTCCTGAACCTTTCGGAGAGTTCCACCTCCTCCTGAGAGTTCCACCTCCTTCTGAGAGTTCCACCTCCTTGTCCATTGAATAGTAGGTGCAGCTGCATAACAATCCTTGGATGAGCTCCACCACCTATTTTTCTACAAAACGACCCCCTGGGGATAACAAATAACAAAATTTGTGGCAGGGTTTGAGCCTGTGCCGTAGCCAGCAAGGGGGCACTGGGGGGTGCCCCCTATAGAATCTGCAGCACCCCCACTCAATCGTCCCCATTCTTTTCTTTCAGTGAAAGGTAAGATTGTGTGGGGGTGCTGCAGACTCTATAAGGGGCACCGCCCCCTGCTGGCTACGGCCCTGATATGAGCTTTCGTGTGTTCAAATACTTCAAATACTGACTTCTTCAGATACTCCATTCTTATTGGCATGGGACAAAGGGAGCTTTGTCTCTTGAAAGCTTGTGTGTGCAAAATGCCATCAAGTCACAGCCAACGTATAGCAACTCCAGCAAGGGGCTTCCAAGGCAAGGGAGAAGAAGAGGTGGTCGGCCATTGCCTTCGTCTGCGGTCTTCCTTGGTGGTGTCCCTTCCAAATTCCCATCCCACTTAGCTTCAGAGAGCTGATGAGTAGGGATGGGCATGAACCGACAGACAAAGTAACGTTTGTCACGAATTTTGGCCAGCTAGTGGTTCGTAAAGGGACGTTCATGAACCGAAGAACTACCAAGAAGGGCCACAAATTTTGGTGCAAAATGGATGGGAGATCCATGATCTTTACCGTGTCTGCTCTGGTCTCAAGTCTGACAAAAGGAAGAATGAATAGGATGCTAGAAGCATTTTATTGTGTTTCTGATATAACAGCCAGGTTAGGCAGCAGCCGTCTCCCTTTTGAGTTTATTTGTTTATTACTTCGTATTTGTATCCCACTCTCTCCACGAACAGACTCAGGGTGGCTAATGCTTTTCTGCTCCTTTCCTTTGTTTTAAATTCCATTTCTTCTTTTTAGTGTCCTGTTATTTATTTGTTTATTTAGTAGGCTTCTATTCCACCCTTTCCCATAGCAGACTCAGGGCAGATTACAACAGAAATGGAACGATAAAAACCTACAATTTAAATTTAAAGCGATACAATGAAAACCAAAACGATCGAATAATAAAATGAAATATTGGAGGGAAGGGCCCATTTCGCAAGATACAGCAGTTTTTGGCCCAAGAAAAGCGATGGTGTTAATAATAAGATTCAGCACCATAATAAGGCTGTAAAGCATGATGTCACAACAAGGGTGTGACCTAGACCAAAGTATGGCCAAGTATGGACCTAGACCAAAGTGGTTCATCTTAAGAAGACAGGTCCCTCCATTTTTTGCAGCTAATTTAACGATCATCCAGCTTTGAGTCTGGCAGCACCAACAATAATTTCATCGAATGAGTCCCCAAAATCTTGCGGATCTCTAATGTACTTCTGGACTTGCTGTTCAACTGCAGACCAAAATGGCGACCCTCTGAGACCGTTTAAGGTTCATGTTTCGTTAACTGAACGTTGTTGTAAATCAGGGGTGTCAAACTCATTTGTTATGAGGGCCGGATCTGACATAAAGAAGAAGATACTGGATTTCTATCCCGCCCTCCGC
Source organism: Heteronotia binoei (assembly GCF_032191835.1). Classification (NCBI taxonomy): domain Eukaryota; kingdom Metazoa; phylum Chordata; class Lepidosauria; order Squamata; family Gekkonidae; genus Heteronotia; species Heteronotia binoei. The sequence continues at coordinate 137,538,731 of NC_083228.1, read as the reverse complement.
TCCGAAGAGTCTCAGAGCGGCTCACAATCTCCTTTCCCTTCCTCCCCCACAACAGACACCCTGTGAGGTAGATGAAGATATTGGATTTCTATCCCGCCCCTCCGCTCCGAAGAGTCTCAGAGCGGCTCACAATCTCCTTTCCCTTCCTCCCCCACAACAGACACCCTGTGAGGTAGATGAAGATATTGGATTTATATCCCGCCCTCCACTCTGAAGAGTCTCAGAGCGGCTCACAATCTCCTTTCCCTTCCTCCCCCACAACAGACACCCTGTGAGGTAGATGAAGATATTGGATTTATATCCCGCCCTCCACTCCAAAGAGTCTCAGAGCGGCTCACAATCTCCTTTACCTTCCTCCCCCACAACAGACACCCTGTGAGGTAGATGAAGATATTGGATTTATATCCCGCCCTCCACTCTGAAGAGTCTCAGAGCGGCTCACAATCTCCTTTCCCTTCCTCCCCCACAACAGACACCCTGTGAGGTAGATGAAGATATTGGATTTATATCCCGCCCTCCACTCCGAAGAGTCTCAGAGCAGCTCACAATCTCCTTTACCTTCCTCCCCCACAACAGACACCCTGTGAGGTAGATGAAGATATTGGATTTATATCCCGCCCTCCACTCCGAAGAGTCTCAGAGCGGCTCACAATCTCCTTTCCCTCCCTCCCCCACAACAGACACCCTGTGAGGTAGATGAAGGTATTGGATTTATATCCCGCCCTCCACTCCGAAGCGTCTCAAAGCGGCTCACAATCTCCTTTCCCTTCCTCCCCCACAACAGACACCCTGTGAGGTAGATGAAGATATTGGATTTCTATCCCGCTCTCCACTCCGAAGAGTCTCAGAGCGGCTCACAATCTCCTTTCCCTTCCTCCCCCACAACAGACACCCTGTGAGGTAGATGAAGATATTGGATTTATATCCCACCCTCCACGCCGAAGAGTCTCAGAGCGGCTCACAATCTCCTTTCCCTTCCTCCCCCACAACAGACACCCTGTGAGGTGGGTGGGGCTGGAGAGGGCTCTCCCAGCAGCTGCCCTTTCAAGGACAACCTCTGCCAGAGCTATGGCTGACCCTAGGCCATTCCAGCAGGTGCAAGTGGAGGAGTGGGGAATCAAACCCGGTTCTCCCAGATAAGAGTCCACACACTTAACCACTACACCAAACTGGATAAATGAGATCTTGTTGGGCTGAGCCATGTTGGGCTGGGTCATGTGTGTACCTATTTAAGATTAGGTAGCAGAGATATACATTTTATAAAGAACACAGACAAACACAAATATATATATATATACCGTATTTTTCGCTCCATAAGACGCACCCGAGCATAAGACGCACCTAGTTTTTAGAGCCGTTTGTGTGAATTTAGAGGCATTTGTGTGAATTTTTTGCAGTATTCACTCCTTAAGACGCACACACTTTTCCCTCCACTTTTTTGGGGGGGAAAAGTGAGTCTTATGGTGCAAAAAACATATAACATGCTTAAAATGTTAGCACTCGTCGGTCTTAAAGATGCTTTCTTTGTATTTCTCCCATGGGATCCAGGGAACTGGGCAAAGGAAGCTCTGGCTCTTTCCTTCCTTCCCCAGGGAGAAGGAAGCAGATGACAGCCAGCTGCTTAGGGGCCTGATAGGATCTCGTCGGGAGCCTGATTTGGGCCCTGAACTGCATGTTTGACACCCCTGTAATGTAAATAATCCGGTTGGCATTCAGTGTCTCGCATTGTTCACCTGATGTAGCATTTTTTAAAAAAAAAATATTGATTTTTTTTTTTTACTCTTTTCCTTAGAAAAAGTCCAGAAGGAGTTAGAAGACGTTTTTGGTTCCTCACAGTCTATCAGCTATCAAGAGCGGAAGAAGCTGCCCTATACCAATGCCGTGATCCATGAGATTCAGCGTTTCAAATATGTCTTTTTATTTGGGGTCCCCAGACAAAATGACAAGGATGTGGAACTGTTTGGATTTCATGTTCCCAAGGTACAGAAGACTGTAACCTAACAAAAGTGAGCGCCAGATAATGGACCTTTAGGAGTGAAAGCCTGTAAAATTCCTGTTCCAGTTTCCGTAAAGGTACCATATTGCACAGGGGTTAGTCTGTTATCCGGTCTGTTATCCAGTCTGTTATCAAGTTTGGTGTAGAAGTTAAGTGTACAGACTCTTATCTGGGAGAACCGGGTTTGATTCCCCACTCCTCCACTTGCAGCTGCTGGAATGGCCTTGGGTTAGCCATAGCTCTGCAGAGGTTGTCCTTTGAAGGGCAGCTGCTGTGAGAGCTCTCTCAGTCCCACCCACCTCACAGGGTGTCTGTTGTGGGGGAGGGAGGCAAAGGAGATTGTGACTGCTCTGAGACTCTGAGATTCGGAGTGGAGGGCGGGATATAAATCCAATATCTCCTTCCTTCCCTCCTTCCTATTTTGGTGTAGTGGTTAAGTGTGCGGACTCTTATCTGGGAAAATGGGGTTTGATTTCCCACTCCTCCACTTGCAGCTGCTGGAATGGCCTTGGGTCAGCCATAGCTTTCGTAGGAGTTGTCCTTGAAAGGGCAGCTTCTGGGAGAGCTCTCTCAGCCCCACCTGTTGTGGGGAGATGGGGAAGGTAAAGGAGACTGTGACCGCTCTGAGATTCAGAGTATAGGTTGGGCTATAAATTCAATATCTTCTTCCAATATCCCTCATAGGTGGTTTGCGCCATATATGCTGACCTCTTTACCTTTGTATTGTGTGGCTTCTGGTAATATCTGAAAACCCAAAGTATTAAAGTATTTTATATTTTCCTTCCATTATTGTTACTACAGTTGGAATGATGGCTAAGAATACTTTCCTGAATGAAATGAGACTTCTGAGTAGATGTGCCTATATTTCACAAAGAACCCCTTATACTAAGGGCAGTGCTTTATGGCATCACAAAATGGCCCAAAATTGTATGCCGGGCTCAGAATTAAATAAGACTTTGTGTAATGTGTTCTAAAATACTTTCCCCACCCCACCCCACACCGTCGCTTTTACAATAAAATAGCTATGGAGCTGAATGTGGCCAAGAATAATTTATTGGGTTTTTCTGCATTTACGTATTGTCACATGTGAGTTCCTGTTGCATGGGGGGAGGGTTCTGTTTCTCATGTGTTTTGCTGCCTCTAGTAGTTGACTCAATATTACACCATTTTGTCTAGTCTCCCTGAAGATTTAAACTGTAGGTTTTTATGTTAGACATAAACGGGGTGTGATATCAAATTGACCATTAGAGGGAGCAAAACACATGCTGAGCAGACACCCACCCCAAGCAACAGGAACTTACAAGTGATGAAAACAAGAACCCAGAAAAGTTCTATTGCCATTGCCATTTCATAGGAATGAAATTTGCTTTTCTCCCCTGAAATTTGCCCTTTTCCCATGAATGCAGAGTTTTGAAAAATTGTAGCAAACTGCATCAGGTTTATCAGGGTGTATTGGTGGTTTCCTACTTAGACTATATCAGTTTGGCATTCATTTATAAAAGACATGAATGCACTCCCCCACCCCAAATACACACACACACAGAGATTTATGCGTATGTGTGTGTGTGTATACATGTATATGTATGTGTGTGTGTATGTATACAAAAAAAGCTCTGTATGTGCATGTGTGTAGGCTTATACACAGATGTAGCATAAAAACCTACAGTTTAAATCTTCAGGGAGACTAGACAAAATGGTGTAATATTGAATCAACCACTAGAGGGAGCAATATATATATTGCTCCCTCTAGTGGTTGATTCAATATTGCACCATTTTGTCTATCTATCTATCTATCTATCTATCTATCTATCTATCTATCTATCTATCTATCTATCTATCTATCTATCTAAAGATATTGGATTTATATCCTGCCCTATACTCTGAATCTGAGAGTCTCAGAGCAGCTCACAATCTCCTTTACCTTCCTCCCTCCAAAACAGACAGCCTGTGAGGTAGGTGGGGCTGAGGAACTCCTTGCATATTAGCCGATGCCCTCCCTGATGTAGCCAATCCTCCTGGAGTTTACAGTAGGCCCTGTCATAAGAGCCCTGTAAGCTCTTGGAGTATTGGCTACATCAGGGATGTGTGGCCTAATATGCAGAGGAGTTCCTGCTACAAAAAAAGCCCTGTATGTGTGTGTGTAGGCTTATGCACAGAACAATGCAAATCCAGTGTGTGTATATGTATATGCTCTGGATTTTCATTGTTCTGTATATAAGCCCCTCGATATACCCTGAACAATTAGCATGCATGGGAAATACAGATTATATATATGGAGCCTGGGCCAGTCACACACTCTCAGCCTCACCTACCTCAGAGGGTTATTCTGAGGATAAAAACAGATGAGAAGAGAATGATATAAGTCACTTTGGATTCTCTTTGGACAGAAAGGAACGATTTATTTATTGAATTCGATTTTTAGTTCGCCCTTCCCGTAGAACAGGCTTGGGACAGGTTACATCGTAAAAACAGTCAACAGTAAAAACAGTAAAAACCCAGTTTAAAATATATAAAATCTAAAATTAGACTAAGATGGCAGATTCTGCCTCGCAGATGTGACCTATTGACCAGGTCCAGCAGATCTTGTAGCGCTGGGATGGAATGAGGAGGGGAAGGCCAATAACAAGTGACGCCCACTGCCTCAGCTGAAAGCCTGGCGAAAGAGCTCTGTTTTTACAGGCCCTGCGGAATTGAAGCAGATCCCGCAGGGCCCGGATCTCCAGGGGGAGCTCATTCCACCAGGCAGGGGCCAGGGCTGAAAAGGCCCTGGCCCTCGTTGAGGCCAGATGGACGTCTCTGGGGCCGGGTATTACCAAAAGTTGTTGGGTTTGGTAATATAAAGTCAATAAATAAAACGTGATGTGTTGCTCTGCAAGCACTGTGCCTCAATTCAGGGTTTTTTTCCCCCTTTGCAGGGGACGTTCATTATTGCTGATCTACGCGCTGTTCTTCTTGATGTAAAACAATGGGAGAAACCTCATGAGTTCAACCCAAGCCATTTTTTAGACAAGGACGGCAATTTTGCGGCGAAAGAAGGATTCCTTCCATTTGGTGCAGGTAAACATCGCCGCCCCAGACTTGCTGATGGTCAGTAGTCATGTCAGAAGGGGCCAAGGTATAATTACTCCAGGGATTTGCTCTGAACTCCTTAGTTTGAACAACAGGTTGTGTGAGCAGCACCCTTGAACAGTTGAGAAGAGGTTTGCCTTTTTTCATTGCTCGGGAATCGTCCTAAACAGGGGTCATTTTGTAGAAAAAAAAGTGCCGGAGCTCATTAGAACAACTCATTTGCCATTGCCACACACCCCTGACATCACTGGAAGGTGTACTAAATTACATCAGCTCAGCATCTACCTTAAAATGCTTCTTGAATTATTATTTAGCCTGGAGTTTAAATTACAGTTTAGCCTGGAGAGGAGGCAGCTGAGAGGTGATAGGATCACCATCTTCAAATACCTGAAGGGCTGTCATCTAGAGGATGGGGTGGAATTCTTTTCTGTGGCCCCAGAAGGTAGGACCAGAACCAATGGGTTGAAACTAAATCAAAAGAGTTTCCAGCTCGACATTAGGAAGAACTTCCTGACCGTTAGAGGGATTCCTCAGTGGAACAGGCTTCCTCGGGAGGTGGTGGGCTCTCCTTCCTTGGAGGTTTTTCAACAGAGGCTAGATTAGGGTTGCCAATCCCCAGGTGGGAGCAGGGGATCCCCTGGTTTGGGTAGTCAGAAAGCGGGGGGAGGGGAGGGAAATGTCTGCTGGGAACTCTATTATTCCCTATGGAGATTTATTCCCATAGAAAATCATGGAGAATTGATCCGTGGGTATCTGGGGCTCTGGGGAGGGCCTGTTTTTTGAGGTAGAGGCACCAAATTTTCAGTACAGCATCTAGTGCCTCTCTCCAAAATATCCCCCAAGTTTCAAAATGATTGGACCAGGGGGTCCAATTCTATGAGCCCCAAAAGAAGGTGCCCCTATCCTTCATTATTTCCTATAGAAGGAAGGCATTGAAAAGGTGTGCCGTCCCTTTAAATGTGATGGCCAGAACTCCCTTTGGAGTTCAGTTATGCTTGTCACAGCCTTGATCTTGGCTCCACCCCAATGTCGCCTGGCTCCTCCCCCAAAGTCTCCTGGCTCCACCCCCAAAGTCCCCAGATGTTTCTTAAATTGGACTTGGCAACCCTAGGCTAAATGGCCATCTGACAGCAATGAAGACCCTGTGAATTTAGGGGGAGGTGTTTGTGAGTTTCCTGCATTGTGCAGGGGGTTGGACTAGATGACCCTGGAGGTCCCTTCCAACTCTATGATTCTATGAATTGTCATCAGAAAACCTTACTCTCATCATAGTTTTTCCATTTATTCTCCTATGTGGCCACAGTGGCACGAGGAAGATTTCCATCTGTCCGCTTTACATGTTTTAGTTATTTTCCCATTTTTTGTGGGGACAAATATTAGAAAGTTTGTCAAATCTTAGAGTTCAGCAAAATTGGGGGTGGGGGGGGGCGTTGACCAATGGAGCCCAGATGCAAGTATTGGAGTGGGGGTAAGAATGAAAGAGCACAATAAAATTTAGAGCTTCCGGAATTCTGCTCCTGTGAGCTCCTACCCAAAACGAGGCCTGGTTCTAAATAACATTGCAGACAGTTTGCGCATGCGTGTTCTCTTGCTGTATTCTTATAGCTCTGTCTCACTCCCTCCTTTCTAACCAACATGACATTAAAAACTCCTCAATGTTAAATTACCACACAGGTGCTTTCACCTGAACTTGCGAGGGTTGTCGTCATAGGGAGCACCGTGGCTTATTTTTCTACTGTGCCAGCTTTTCCATTTGCATGGCTCCCAAAGCCGACAGACAAACTATGTGTCATAGCAGAGTAGACATGAGTCCAACCTAGGGTTGCCAAGTCCCATTCAAGAAATATCTGGGGACTTTGGGGGTGGAGCCAGGAGACTTTGGGGGTGGAGCCAGGAGACATTGGGGTGGAGCCAAGAGCAAGGGTGTGACATGCATAATTGAACTCCAAGGGAGTTCTGGCCATCACATTTAAAGGGACTGCACATCTTTTTAAATGCCTTCCTTCCATAGAAAATAATGAAGGATAGGGGCACCTTCTTTTGGGACTCATAGAATTGGATCCCCTGGTCCAATCTTTTTGAAACTTGGGAGGTATTTTGGGGAGAGGCACTAGATGCTATACTGAAAATTTGGTGCCTCTATCTCAAAAAACAGCCCCCCCAGAGCCCCTGATACCCGCAGATCAATTCCCCATCATTCTCTATGGGAATCGTTCATGGAGGTGCATGATGGCTTTGGGGGCGGGGCTTCCCCCACTGGCCAGCTGGCTGGGGGAGGGGAGAAGCCTGTAAAACCGGGGGATCCCCCTCTGGGACCTGGGGATTGGGAAGCCTAGTCCAACCCATAATTGCCAATGCCATTTCAGAGGGAAATTTAGCCATTAAAAGAATTGCCACCAGGGCTGGGCGCTTGACGTAGCAGGAGCAGGCGACCTTGTTTCCCTCTCCTTTCCTATCACAACTCCTCTTATAATTTGTGTGTATTGCTGCCACCAGGAATTTAATTCGAAACACTTTATTTAATATTCCCATCTGAATTTGTGCCCAAAGCTCTAAAACTTCTGGGCCCACTGGTAGACCTCCTGATGGCACCTGGGGTTTTTTTTGCCACTGTGTGAAACAAAGTGTTGGACTGAATGGGCCATTGGCCTGATCCAACATGGCTTCTCTTATGTTCTAATGTTCATTGTTGGACTATGTGGCCCTGAGGGCGAGACTCACAATTTAATATCATAGGACTCCAGGTTAACATAAAACAAAACAAAACTTTATTTGTACAATAAGCGTATTGGTTTCAAGCCATTTATAGCTTAATTCTTCAGTGAATAATAATTTCTGACGAAGATGTCAGTCTTTCTCTTCACATACACTCTTCCTTTCTCTACCTAACTCAAATATCTGTCCGCTTCTGTGTCTCACAGTCCTATAATATTCTGACAAGATTAGGTTTGGGCTCTCTGTCTAGCCCCTAATATGGCCTCTAAGTATTTCTGCTTTTACTTCTGTGGAACTTAATGCCTTTCACAGCAGAGAGAGGGGAGAGGAGAGCCAGTTTGGTGTAGTGGTTAAGTGTGCGGAGAGAGGAGAGCCAGTTTGGTGTAGTGGTTAAGTGTGCGGACTCTTATCTGGGAGAACCGGGATTGATTCCCCACTCCTCCACTTGCACCTGCTAGCATGGCCTTGGGTCAGCCATAGCTCTGGCAAAGGTTGTCCTTGAAAGGGCAGCTGCTGTGAGAGCCCTCTCCAGCCCCACCCACCTCACAGGGTGTCTGTTGTGGGGGAGGAAGGTAAAGGAGATTGTGAGCCGCTCTGAGACTCTTTGGAGTGGAGGGCGGGATATAAATCCAATATCTTCTTCTTCAGCACTGTGTGGGGTTCTAATCAGAAGACTGCTTCCCAGACTCTGCAGACTGCTGACTGACCATGACTGACAGTTAACTGCTGACTCTCTGCTGAGAGATCATTGCTGACTGACTTCTCTCTCTCTCCATACACACTTCTTCACTCTGCCCACACTCTCTCCGTCACCAGCCACCTCGCTCACGCATCTCCCTCTTTCACCTCCCTTTCTCTACTGCAACTTACCAACAATTAAAGGAACACACATATGTAAATTCAAATCATGACACTTCTACTCCTTCTAGTGCTGAAACAGCCCCCTCCCATGGCTGTTTCGGTACTCGAAAAGATGCTGGGGCAGTGGTGGGGGGTGGGGGTGGGGACAAGATCACCTGGTGCCTCCACAGCATGGGTCTGCCCTGTTCAGGATCAAGAGCCTTATACTGCCCAATAGATAATGGTTCCTTTGCTTTTCTTCCACTTACCTCACTTGCAGGGACTCGGGTGTGTCTGGGGGAGCAGCTGGCCAGGATAGAACTCTTCGTCTTTTTCACCAGCCTGATGAGAGCATTCACTTTCAAGGCTCCAGAAGGAGTGAAAGACCTCAGCCTAGAGCCGGTTGTAGGGTTCACGGTTCATCCCCTTCGTCAGAAACTCTGTGCCGTTCCCCGTGCTGGTGCTTCATGAGTCAATGAAATAATACGGCTGGTCGATTCCTTTTTGTTGCTTTTCTCTTCGTTCTTTTTTTCTCTTGAACAGATTCTGTGCTGTGGCTAAGGAGGCCGCCTCTGGCCTGGGAAATGTCACAGTTTGGATCTGTAGATTTTGCTGTCCTAGTAAACTAGTGATCTCTTTAAAGGACCTTTTTTTATTAAAAGAAGGCCTTGGCTCTACTATTCATTAGGATAGCAATCATTAGGAGAGCCAGTTTGGTGTAGTGGTTAAGTGTGCGGACTCTTATCTGGAGAACCGGGTTTGATTCCCCACTCCTCCCCTTGTAGCTGCTGGAATGGCCCTGGGTCAGCCATACCTCTCGCAGAGTTGTCCTTGAAAGGGCAGCTGCCGGGAGAGCTCTCTCAGCCCCACCCACCTCAGGGGGTGTCTGTTGTGGGGGAGGAAGGTAAAGGAGATTGTGACCGTTCTGAGACTCTGATTCAGAGAGAAGGGCGGGGTGTAAATCTGCAGCCTTCTTCTTCGATACCCCCTCTGTGAGCCAAAAATTCTGCCTCATGAGCTACTGGCATTAAAGTTGTGAGCGACCGCATAAATTTAAGTTTGCTCTAGGGCCATTTTTTCCTGAGCGAAGTTAAAAATGTGCGAGCCAGAGGCAAAAAAAACCCTGTGAGCTAGCTCACCCTAACTCAGCTTAGAGGGAACATTGATAACAATAGCAATGGAAAATGCACTACAGAAGTGGGAAAGTGTTTATTTATTTATATATTTTCTTCAATTTATATCCTGCCCTCCCTGCAAGCTGGCTGAGGGTGGGTTGCGAGGTCACGTAAGAATATCGTGACGCAGACATACTTGTAAAGCAATGCAATACCCAGAGGTGGCCAGTGCTGCTTAGTAATTAATTGGGACCTAGAAATTTCTTCTAGTTTCCGCTTTGTTACTTCTGGGCACGAAGCAGGAGTCACTGGGGATGTATGTGTGTGGGGGAAGGTAGTTATGAAGTTTCTGCATTGTGTAGGGGGGTTGGATTCGATGACCCTGGAGGTCCCTTCCAACTCTATGATTCTATTGTTTCTTTTTGCTTGCTGTATCTGCTGCAGACCAAGAGTGAAGACTGCACTGTACTTATGTAGTTACCTGTTCTGTGTGTCTGAAAGCTAAGTAAAGATTTTACTTCACGAAAGACTCTTCAGCCTGGCACAATGATGTCACTTCCAGCACAACCATAAACCATAGAGTTCTGGGCAGCTGCCAGAGCATCAACCTCCTGGTGCGATGATATCACTTCAGAGGGACCCAGAAGAAAAGCCATCATGCCAGGGGACAGTGCCGGCGGTGTAAATCTTGGACACACCGTTGCAAAAGGGACACCAGGGGGAAGGCAGTCGGTTGGCAAGTGGCTGTTCCTCCAGGGGTGCACAAGGCAGTAAATTGTCCCAGTGGTGACCAGATGTTAGCAGTGGGAGACACGGAGGGAAGACCTCAGAACTTGGAAGAGAAGCTGGGAGACCTGACCCTTCCAGTGAGCAATCCCTACAAAGGTCAGGTGGTGACAATTGTTACATGAGAGAGGGAGGGAGAGAGAGAGAGAGAGAGAGAGAAAGAGAGAGAGAGGCCTCTCTAGGTATTGAGAAAACCCTGAGAGCAGGTTAGAACAGAGCCTGCAGAGGACCATGAGCCACAGAGGACCATGAGCTGGCGAGTCATGCCCACCACACATCATTCTGTGGTGGCCCTGGTCAAGACTGAACTCTCCAGAGTGCAAAGCTGAAGGGCTTGTTTTACAGTGGACTGCTGGAACAGCTGCCAACATGGCTGCCTCTCCCTCACTGCTAGGGCTGCCAAGCCCTCAGGCCAGGAAAGGATTCTCCTGCCCTGGAGGTTCCCAACCCGCCAGCCCACATTGGGCTGGCAGGAGGAACCTCTCCCAATGTTGCCGGCATTTTGACAACACCTGGAAGTGATGTCATCATGCCGGCGACATTGCTTGCCAGCCGCTCTAGGCATTTCCGGAAAAACTATGTTTTTTCCGGATGCTCTAGCGATTTGGGAGGGGAAACTCTATGGTACATAGGTACCATATATATTGTATATATATTGCGTATATATACGCAATTGCGTTATATATACGCAATATATATATTGCTTATATATTGTATAGAGTGTATATATTGCGTTAAGGGAATTTGGAGTTATGCATTGGGAACACCTGGCTAATGGAGCCTTATTATTTAGCTATTCCTTTGGGAGTTGCCCTGGCAGCATTGATAGCATTTGCAGATGTGAAAATAATTGCAGCAACAGCGATTTAAAATATTTGCCTTATCTGTTATCCAGGTATGTTTAGTTCTCCAGGTGTTGTCTCAATTCATATCTTAGAAAGTGTTGTTATTAGAATGCTCTGTTTATTCACAGAATGGTTTGGTCATTTGCTTTGATAGAAGTTTGGCAAAACACAGGTATTATTAGCTAGCGCACCCTTAAGAGGCTAGTGCCAGTTGTCATCATAACCACTGGGTCATTTTTATTATGATATTCTGATATTTTATTATGATATTCTGACTTCAGTATGGACTGAAGACATTTGGACTAAAGAAATTAGGACTGTCCTTTTTTGTGATTCCGGTGGAATACATGGATTAACTTTCTGAATTTGATTGTGGTTTAAATGCTTTTGGATTAATTTATCTGGACTAATTCTGTAAAGATGTTTCCCTTTGTCCACAATATTGTTTCTATGTCATCTTTGTAACTTGTCTAATAGCATATGAATTTATTTATTTATTTTATTTGATTTATATCCCGCCCTACCCCACCGAAGCGGGCTCAGGGCGGCTCACAACACAGAGGTTCTAACAATGAAATTCTAAGTTTAAATACAATAGGAATTTACATAATTAAAACATTAAAAAACAATAAAATCAGTACATCAGTCCAGCAGTGTGCTATCTATAACTTCCTTCAGTATTTTGATGGTTTTGGTGCTGGTCAGTTATAGGCCAAACGGAAGAGGACTGTCTTACAGGCCCTGCGGAATTGTCCAATATCCCGCAGGGCCCTGACCTCTTCCGGTAACTGGTTCCACCAGCATGGGGCTGTTATGGAGAAGGCCCTGTATAAAAGTTATTTAGCACGCAATAATTTTAGATGTATTAAGTTATATTGTACAAGGTTTCAGACAGGTTTTGTTTTGTTTACCTTTAAGTTCACAGAATCAGCATTTAACCTCTGTTTTAAAAACCTCCAAAGTAGCAGAGCCCATCACCTCCTGAAGAAGCCTGTTTCACTGAGGAACTGCTCTGTCAGGATGTTCTTCCTAATGTTTAGCCAAAAACCCAGTGGTTCAGGTCTGATCTTCTAGGGTAATAGAAAACAACTCCACACCATCCTCTGTATGACAGCCCTTCAAGAACCTGAAGATGATTATCGTTTCTCCTCTCAGTCATTTCCTCCCCAGGCTAAACATATCAAGCTCCTTCAACCTTTCCTCTTAGGACTAGGTCTTCAGATCCCTCACCATCTTTGTTGCCATCTTCTGGACATGTTCCAGCTTGTCTATATCCATCTTAAATTGTGGTGCCCAAAACTGAAAACAATACTGTAGGTGAGGTCTAACCAGAGTAGAGTAAAGTGATACCATCACTTCACGTGATCTGGACACTATCCTTCTGTTGATACGGCACAAAGTTGCATTTGCCTTTTTAGCTACCGCATCACACTGTTGACTCTTGTTCAATGTATGGCCTACTAAGACCCTCAGATACTTTTGGCACATACTACTGCCAAGACAAGTCTCCCCGATCCTATAATGATGCATTGGATTTTTCCTACCAAAATGCAGAACTTTATATTTATCCCCATTAAAATTCATTTTATTAGTGTTTGCCCAGTTTTGTAGCATGTCAAGATCATCCTGTATCCTGACTCTGTCTTCTACTGCAGGAGTGGCCAGCAATAGCTCTCCAGATGTTTTTTGCATACAACTCCCATCAGCCCCAGCCATCAGTCATGTTGGCTACCCCTGTTTACTGTATTTGCAACCCTTCCCAATTTAGTATCATCTGCAAATTTAATAAGAATTCCCCCTATTCCTTCATCCAAATCACCTATTAAGATGATGAACAGAACAGGCCCCAGGACAGATCCTTGAGACACTCCACTTGTCACTCCTGTCCAAGAGGATGAGGAACCATTCATAAGCACTCTTTGAATGTGATCTGTCAACCTGTTAGAGATCCACCTAACAATAATAGGATCCAAGCCACATTTTACCAATTTGCCAAAAAGAATAGTATATGGAACCTTGTCAAAAGCCTTAAAGAAATCAAGACAAGCTATGTCTACAGCATTCCCCTAAAACAGCAAGTTAGTAACTTTTTTCAGAAAAGGAGATAAGGTTCGTCTGACATGACTTGTTCTTGAGAAACACATGCTGGCTCTTAGTAATCACAGCCAACCTTTCTAAATGCTCCAGGACTGACTGACTGACTGATGATTTGTTCTAAAACTTTTCCAGGTAAAAACGTCAAGCTGACAGGTCAGTAGTTACCTGGCTCCTCCTTCCCCCCTTTTGAGGATGGGGGCATTATTTGCCCTCCTTCAATCTTCCAGCACCTCACCTGTTCTCCAAGAATTCTCAAAAATATTGAACATCGGCTCTGTAATTACATCCAAAAGTTCTTTTAGTGCCCTTGGATACAGTTCATCTGGCTCCAAGGACTTAGTTTCATTTAAAGAAATTAAGCGTTTATGTACTATCCTTGGTTGCAACTCCCTTCTCTAATCATCTGTTCTGCTTTTGCCATGTTGAGAACCATTTCCCTTGCAAGAGAAGACTGAGAAAAAGTAGGAATTAAGCAGTTCTGCCCTCTATTCATCACCTGTTACAATTTTACTTTACTTTCCCTGCTAGGGGCCTACAATGTGTCAAGCACTCTTATTTCTGTTACATAACTGTTTCTTAGAAAAAGAGCAGGTCACCAGCTCTCTACTGCTCCCCCCATATTTACAACCATTGGGCAAGTAATAAATCCATCTGGCCCAAGGATGTTTATGCTACAGCCTGGCTGGTACCACTTCCAAGTCGCCTCTCCCACAGGTTCACACAGACAACTCTTATCTTCTGCTAGAGAAGTGTGAGAATGGGAGATGTTTTTAATAGCCTAAATTCCTTAGTAATAAAAAAGATAGTGTTTAGTAACCTTTGAACCCATGACTCACGTATGCATCTGTATGGTAAACTTTGAAGATATCTTAAATAGCAACTGTGTAACCCTGTGTACATCATTACTCCCAAGGCTTGTGTCCTTGATACAGCTTCTGAGTTTCTAACAATAAAACAGCTTTTATTTAAAACAAAAGACTGCTTATTGAGAAATATCGACGCTTGACACAATGTCCTTGCTCTTTTTCGTTCTTTACTTCACTTTTACTTTATTGATACTACTCAGACAGCCGATTTGGCTCTGAGCAGTGTCGCTCTAATCTTTCTCTTACTTTGAACGTGAGAAAAGAACCCTTTTCTCATGTTGAGTCTTCTTCTTCGTCTGGTGTTTCCAACTTTGCCTAGCATTATTATTTTCCCCAGCCACTCCTGCTTTTTCATTATGTGATCAAAGTAGGATTGCCTTAGTCATTTTAGCTTCTAGGGAGAGTTCAGGCTTGAATATGATCTAGAGCCCACTTCTTTGTCTGCGGGGTGTCAAACGTCCGGCCTGCAGGTCAAAAGTGGCCCGTGGAGGCCCTCAATCCGGCCCGCGGAGAGACCATCGCCCCACTCCCCCCTCCAGGGAGGGACTGGGGCACAGAGCCTAATGCTGCTCTGCTGGACAGTGAAGACTGGAGGGGCCCAAGGCCCAGAAAACAACTGCCTAGACACGGTTTTGTCTTACTCTCTGGGCAGCCGTGAGAACAACTTTTTGCCCTGCTTCCTCTCCTTGCCCCCTTCCCGCCCCGCCTGCCTCTTCCCTGCCCTGTACCTCTCTGTTTGAGTCCGGCATTAAAGAAGACGTTTACTTGCAGATATGAACGGGCTCTGCTACTTCCTCCCCTCTCCCCTCCTCCCCCACCTCTTTCCCTCCCCAGCGTCTCTGTGTGTGTCTGAGAGAAAGAGAGAGAGGAGCTAATTTTTTTTTAGTCCACCGGCACTAAAGCAGATGCTTACAAATATGAGCTGGCTCCACTTCCTCCTGTTCCCAGCCCTCTTCCCCTCCCAGGGTTGTGTTTGTGTGTGTGTGTATGTGTGAAAGAAAGAGAGGGGGAAGCTAAATTTTGAGTCCACCGGCATTAAAGCAGACGCTTGTTTGCAGATATGAGCCGGCTCTGCTTCCTCCTCTTGTGCCTTGCCCCCTCTCCCTCCCGGGCTTGTGTTTGTGTGTGTATATGTGCGAAATCAATCAATCAATCAATCAATCAATCAATTTTTATTTGTATCCCGCCCTCCCCGCCGAAGCAGGCTCAGGGCGGCTAACAACATAATCAATACATTAGTTTTACAAGGTATTTGAACATAACTAATTAACACATTAATTAAAATTCTACTAAAACTCTAAAATCAATAAAATCATTAAAATTAATATACTGGTGCTATTGTATAGGTTTCACTAGCAGTTTCCCTTAATCGGTGAAGGCCAATCAGAACAGGGTTGTCTTGCAGGCCCTGCGGAACTGTTCAAATTCCCGCAGGGCCCGCAGATCCTCCGGAAGCTGGTTCCATAGGCATGGAGTCATAACAGAGAAAGCCCGATCACGGGTACTCTGAAGCTTTACCTCTCTCAGCCCGGAGATAGTCAGCAAGTTCTTCCCAGCTGACCTCAGCGCTCTCTGGGGTTCGTATGGGGAAAGACGGTCCCTAAGGTAGGCAGGTCCTCGGCCATATAGGGCTTTAAAGGTAATAACCAGCACTTTGTAATGAACCCGGTATATAACTGGCAGCCAGTGCAGTTCACACAGCCCTGACTGTATGTGCTCCCATACAGAGAGAGAGGAAGTTTTGAGTCCACCAGCACTAAAGAAGATGCTTACTTGCAGGTATGAGCTGGCTCTGGTTCCTACTCCCCTCTCCCCCGCACCTCTGCCTGCCTCTTCCCTTCCCAGGCATCTCTGTGTGTGTTTCAGTCCATTACACTGGCACCTAAGTTTTGAGTCCACTGGCACCTAAAAACATTTCTTTTAAGGTATGGGCTGTGTTTTGTTCCTCTCTGTGTCTTTCTTGGGCTTGTTATGCTGCAATTCTGAGTGCCTCCTCCTCCCCCTAGCCTTGCTACTGAGTCTCTCTCTCACTCTCTCTCTCTCTGTGAAACAAGTCATAGATGTGGGTTAGGCTGAGAGTGTCTGTCCAAACCAAGTTCACCCAGCACATTTCCTTTTATACACTGGGTATTTTGAATCTAAGCCTCCCAAATAATAGTCTGACCACTATACATTGTTGTCTCTCTATTCATGCACTGCCTCATAGGGGTCCTAGTTATTTTTCTGAGGAAGACTCTGGTTTTGTAGACAAACACTCCAGTTCAGTTATGTAGATTCCCCAGTGTAGTCAGCATGAGGGCATCAGCAACAAAATACTGCACGAATGTTAAATGTTTAAAGCAAGTTTGTGTTTAAAATAGAAGAGCAGGAGTCATGGGTGTGGGGGGAGGTATTTGTGAATTTCCTGCATTGTGCATGGAGTTGGACTAGATGACCCTGGAGGCCCCTTCCAACTCTATCATTCTGTGATTCTATAATATATGTATTTGTGTTTGTGTCTTTTTTAAACTTTATACCTCTGCTACCTGGGATTCCATTGTACGATTCCCATGGCCCAGCCCGACAAGGTCTCATTTATGTCAGACCCGGTCCTCATAAAAAATGAGTTCAACACCCCTGGTCCAGGGTATCTTTAAAACTCTCCTCCAACACCACACTTCAAAGAAATCTACTTTCCTCCTGTCACCTTTCTTTGTTTTCCAAGTCTCACACCCACACATAGCAGTGAGGAATATTATGGTGTGGAGTGTCTAATAATAATAATAATAATAATAATAAACAACTTTTATTTATATCCCGCCCTCCCCGCCAGGGCAGGCTCCGGGCGGCTCACAGGACATGGTGCATACCATGATTACAATAAAATACAATTAATACAATAAAATGCAGTTAGATAAATAAATTAAAACCAATATAAATTGAAGGTGCTACAGTACGATACATATATATCAAGATGGCTAGATGTCATTTTCAGGATTCCACCTTAAAAGCCAGTTCAAAGAGGACAGTTTTACAAGCCCTGCGGAACTGATTGAAGTCCCGCAGGGCTCGCACCTCCTCTGGCAGCTGGTTCCACCACTGGGGAGCCATTATCGAGAAGGCCTGCTCCCTTGTTGTTTTTAGCTTGGCCTCCCTTGGCCCAGGGATTTTCAGAAGATGTTGAGAACTAGATCTCAGTGTTCTCTGGGGAACATATGGAGAGAGGCGGTCCCTAAGGTAGGCAGGTCCTCGGCCATATAGGGCTTTAAAGGTAATAACCAGCACCTTGTAACGAACTCGGTACACAATTGGCAGCCAGTGCAGCTCCCGCAACCTAGTCCGTACATGTTTCCACCGAGGTAGTCCCACTAACAGCCTGGCTGCCGCATTTTGCACTAGCTGCAGTTTCCGAGTTCGGTACAGGGGCAGCCCCATGTAGAGGGCATTACAGTAGTCCAACCTTGAGGTGACTGTTGCATGGATCACTGTTGCCAGGTCGTTACGTTCCAGGAAGGGGGCCAACTGCCTCGCCCTCCTAAGATGGAAAAAGGCGGATTTAGCAGTGGCTGCTATCTGTGCCTCCATTGTCAAGGAAGGCTCCAGTAGCACTCCCAGGCTCTTGACCCTGCGCACTGGTATCAGTGACGCACCGTCAAAGGCTGGTAGGGAGATCTCCTCTCCCAGCCCGCTGCAACCTACGCAAAGGACCTCTGTCTTCGCTAGATTCAGCTTCAGCCCACTCAGCTTAAGCCAACCTGTCATGGCTTGCAACGCCCGGTCCAGGTTTATAGGGACATTGTCAGTCCGGCTGCCCATCGATAGATAGAGCTGGGTGTCATCAGCGTACTGATGGCAACCCAGCCTGTGCCTCCAGGCAATCTGGGCAAGGGGGCGCATGTAGATGTTAAACAACATCGGGGAGAGAACTGCCCCCTGAGGCACCCCACAATTAAGTAGGTGTCTCTGGGACAGCTCTCCTCCAATCGCCACCCTTTGTCCCAGACCCTAAAGGAAGGAGGAAAGCCACTGTAAGGCTAGCCCCGAATTCCTGCGTCGGCAAGGCGGCGGGTCAGCAGCTGATGGTTGACCATATCAAACACAGCCGATAGGTCTAAAAACAGCAATACCGCCAAGCCGCCTCGATTCAGATGTCACCGGAGGTCATCCATGAGGGCGACCAACACTGTCTCTGTCCCGTGGCCCGGGCGGAAGCCGGACTGGTATGAGTCTAAGGTGGAAGCGTGTAGAGAAAATGATCTTGTGTAGAGAAAACGAGGAGGAATGGTCACTGGCTGGAGAAGGAGACTTCCATAAGGATGCTGAGTTATGTGAAATCTGTATTTCCTCAGCTTGAACTGCAGAACAGATTGCCCAGCTGAAAGCAGTGCTAGCAGAATATTAAAAAAAAAAAAGTGTTCTCTATATACCAGCTATTTTTATATTACATTTATATTTATACTGGCTATATTTATATTGCTATCAGTCGTATTTAATTAGGAACCAATCACTTATCTACTCAGTAATCACATAATTAAAAGAGAAGAGATTTAGAGGAAGATGAGGCTGATATTTTTTCTAGAAAAATGCACTAGTGCGATAAGCAAATCAGATTGCTTTGGATGGAAGCCTTGGAAGAAGATTACGTAAGATTCTCTGCTCTGAGCCCTCTTGCAGGAAAGGGCGGAATATAAGTTAATTAAAATAAATTTAAAAAATTAAAAATAAGATTCCTGGGTATGAGTGACTTGAATTCATTAACAATCCCTAAAAGCAGCGAGAGAAAACCTGAAACCTATTTGCTTAAAAAATATTATTCACTATAATGTGATTGTGTAATGTTAGAAACTTTGATAACTTTAGCACTTTTAAAAAGCAATTGTAGGGTTCATTTTCTTTTTCACATGCCTGTATTTTTAAAAATGTCTTGCTTAATAAAGACAACTATTTTTTTTAAAAAAAATAAAGAATAAAGTCTTTGGTGCATATCAGATTACCTGAGGTAATTGGAGTTGCTATCCCCTGGTATTCTTGAAGCGGTTGTTTTACTGTTCCTTTTGGCACCTTTTCTCCTACCTAGCAAGTCCTCTGGACTGCTGCTTAAACTTGTTTGGGCCTGTCTTTGGAGACATCGCTTTTTCTTCAGAGAAACAGGTTAGTTTTTCCTTCTTCCTGAGTAAAAATGTGTTCTCCTATATTTGTTCTGAATTAGGTCAACCCTCCCTTGAGGCAAAGGCTTGGTTGTGAGTGTTCAGGCTTCTGACGAAGGGAGCTTTGACACCTGAAAGCTAATACCCTAAAAATCCTGTTAGTATCTGGACGGGAATCTAGGGGTGTTTACAGACCAGTACTTTGGCTAACTCAGAGATGGCTCTGAAATCAACCCAAAAAATCCTTTCACACACAAACATCTGCCACCCGTCCCCATCCCACACTCACTCAGCCAGTTTGGAGTAGTGGTTAAGTGTGCGGACTCTTATCTGGGAGAACCGGGTTTGGTTCCCCACTCCTCCACTTGCAGCTGCTGGAATGGCCTTGGGTCAGCCATAGCTCTGGCAGGAGTTGTCCTTGAAAGGGCAGCTTCTGAGAGTGCTATCTCAGCCCCACCCACCTCACAGGGTGTCTGTTGTGGGGGAGGAAGGTAAAGGAGATTGTGAGCCGCTCTGAGACTCTTTGGAGTGGAGGGCGGGATATAAATCCAATATCTTCATCTACCTCACAGGGTGTCTGTTGTGGGGGAGGAAGTTAAAGGAGATTGTGACCCGCTCTGAGACTCTTCGGAGTGGAGGGCAGGATATAAATCCAATATCTTCATCTACCTCACAGGGTGTCTGTTGTGGGGGAGGAAGGTAAAGGAGATTGTGAGCCGCTCTGAGACTCTTCGGAGTGGAGGGCGGGATATAAATCCAATATCTTCATCTACCTCACAGGGTGTCTGTTGTGGGGGAGGGAGGTAAAGGAGATTGTGATCGCTCTGAGATTCAGAGTGCAGGGCAGGATATAAATCCAATATCTTCTTCTTCTTCTGCCCTCTGGCCCCCGGCAAAGTGGTAGCAAATTTCCGAGCCGACAGTCAGTCACCCCGTCAGCATCTGGAAGCGGCAGGGTAGATGCAAGCCAACTTGACTGTGTGAAAGCGCCAAGCTGCTTCTACCTCCCCCCTCCCCCGCCCTTTAAAACTGTTGGGAGTGCTCGAACGCTTAACTGTTGGGAGGAAGAAAGAGCCATCTGGCTTCCGAGGCACCTCCGCATCTGAAGGCACCCAGATGCCTGGCAGAAGGGATGCAGGCACTTCACCAAGGCAAAATGAAGGCGAAGAAACAAATCCACGCAGAGGGAAAAGAATCCTGTAAATATATAAAAACCCAAGCACATTGGCACTTTCTGGCTCTCCCACTGCCCAGTCCAATCCGTAGCGAATGATTCCTCCTCTTTTTCTACTCTAAAAGAATCCCGTCAGTATTATTTTCTTCTGTTGCATCTCTTACCAGATATGGCATTAGGTTGCAAAGGCATTTTAAGAATACAGTGGTGCAAGAATTAACCCAGCTACCTTTAAAAGGCAAGACCCATAGAATGGGTAGTTCTTCAGACCAAGGAGACAAGACTCATCTCCAAGCAATCCCTAGAACAACAGTTGAGGGGCACAGGGACACTGGTCGATGAACGGTCCAGCGAAGAGGCTGAGAATAAGCTCCTTGACTCCTTTGTAAAACTCCCAGATCAAGAGCAGAATTCAGCAATATTTAGATTAGAACAAAGGGTTTGTACTCTTAAAAACATGCAGCAACATTCTGTGAGTTCCTCGTGCACCCATACACCAGTGGATGATCTAATGCAGAGGTGGGCAACGGTAGCTCTTCAGACGTTTTTTTGCCTACAGCTCCCATCAGACGCATCCATCAGCCATGGCTGATGGCTGGGTCTGATGGGAGTTGTAGGCAAGAAACATCTGGAGAGCTATCGTTGGCCACCCCTGATCTAATGGACTTTTCCAACAAGTTATAAAGAAAGATAATGTGAAATCAAATCTTGTTATCTCTTCAGAGGATCCAGTATTTAATTTAATACAAGATGACATATCATCCATGGCCCCTGATGGCATTGTAGGCAGGAATTGGCAGGACATGTCAACAAAATGATGACCAGCATACCACTATACAAGTGCTCCCCCAAAAGATCTGGAAATTGTTTCCTGGAACTTGGCTGGTTGGAATTGAAATATTACCCAAGCTCCTACATTCTTCCGCCATCACTATGATATTTTATTCCTCCAGGAAATTTGGACTGATAACTTGAGATGGATGGATATGAAGCCTTTTGTCTGAATGCTAAAAAGGGAGAAGGAACTGGACAGTTAAAAGGTATAATTGACTTTGAAAAGGGGCTTGTAATATGAAGCTGCAGAGGTACGTTGTGTCATTCACAAGGATGAATTCACACTGGAAGTAGTTGGCAGCAGGAGGAACACAAGTACTTACTTACCAGGTGTTAAAGTTTTGCATGGAACAGAGGGCCATAATTTCAATATAAGGTAATCTTGATAAGGGCAAAGCTAGTGTCTTAATGTGGGAAGTCTGTAATTTAGCTAAGTAGAGCAAATCATAGGCCCCCAGGAATGGCAAACATAAACAAGATTAAAATTTGAAATACAGATTTAGCCAAGGCCAAAGTAGGACATACTTTCGGGATCCCAGAGATACTCAAATGACCTTTAATCAAGTCAAGTACCTATTGATCAATAAGATCTTTTAATTGCCTTTAATACTGAGTTAACTCTCTGATCTCAATTGGCATAACTCTTCGATCGCAGTCAGGTTCCGGTATTAACTTTTAAGGCCCTTAACAGTCTGGGACCCATGTATCTTTAGGACTACCTCTTCTGCTATAGAGTATTATGCTTGACAGATCAGAACCTACCAGTGGTCCCCACCAGCCTGAGAGACATCTGGCTGGCAGGGTGCTTTCTGCCCTGGCCCCAACCTGGTGGAGTTCGCTGCCAATTCTTCTGAGAATTCAAGTGAAGGAAATAAATCCAATCTTCTTCTTCATCTCATCTCATCTTCTAGAAGATGCCTATAAAAGCTTGTCAAGGGAGACTGCTCAGTATGGAAGCAACAAGTCACCACCTTTCTGATTCAGTGACCACAGCTCTGGATTCTACTCTCCTCCTGTGACCTTTGGATTGGCTCCTGACTGACTTTGGACTATCTTTTTCTCTGCCATTATGAATAACTTTGGACTACTAGATCATGGTTTCTGGACCACATTCTGAATTGCACTCTGCTTTCTGGGAACTGACCTTCTGGACTAAATCTTGACTATGGCTTTGGACTCTGAGCTTGCAAGAGGCTGATAATTTTGAAGAAAACAGGAATATTCCTGCAGAAGACTTCTGGCAAAATGAGCCTGCATTCGGGTGCTCGTTGGATGGACTTTTCTTTGTAACATTGTAAAACTATACTTCTTTATAATGTGTACACAAGATTTATATGACTTTTCAAAATGTTTTATTAAATGTTGTTAGCCAGTGTATCACAGTGTTTGTGTTTTTTTTCCTATTTCCTGAAATATGAACTGTGATCCCAGGTTGTTGTTTTTTCTGCTTGTATTATGGAGCAGCCAGCAAGGGTGGGGGCACACTTACTGGGAGTAGGGAGGAACACTGGAAATTAACGCAAAATGCCTATGTGACTCGGAAGAGATGTAGGCACATTGTGGGCAATGCTCTGGTTTTTGGGAAAAACTCTGTGGCAGATTTAGCTTCCACTCTATGAGCAAAATTCTATGGTGGAATTAGCTTCCACTCTATGAGCAAAACTCTATGGTAGAATTATGCCCCCTATATAAATTGATGGTGTGGCCTCATTCGGTTGAGGACAGTGTCGGGACAATAAATAATTTGTTGTCAGGTACCCCAGCACCCTTACCTACCTCAGAAGTTGGGGAGCGGCGACACCTAACTTTTCACCATCTGAAAAGTTATTTGAAATTAGAATTCGTATTTCAACTGTATTTTAGTTGTTCTTTGATATAACCAGTTTAGACTGTTTCCTGTTTTGAGCGTTGCATCTTGTTGTAAGCTGCCCTGAGTCCTGCAGGCAGGGAAGGGCAGCCTAAAAGTCTAAATAATAAAATAAATAAATTTGGAATGCTGTGTACCGTTCTGGTCACCGCACATCAAAAAAAGATATAGCATTGAGAAAGTGCAGAGAAGGGCCACTAAAATGATTCAGGGGATGGCACACTTTATCCATGAAGAAAGGTTAGAGAGATTAGAGCTCTTCAGCTTGGAGAAACTATGACTGAGGGCTGACATGATAGAGGTGTACAACATTACGCATGGGGTGGAGAAGGCAAAGAAGTACTTTTCTACTTTTCTCACAATACAAGAACTCATGGGCACTTCATAAAATGTAATGAGCAGTAGGTTTAGAACAGAGAGAAGGAAGTATTTCTTCATCCAAAAAATAATTGACACATGGAATTCAATTCAAGGTTGAAACGCTTGGGACTCTTTAGCTTGGAGAAACGTCGACTGCGGGGTGACATGATAAGAGGTTGACAAGATAATGCATGGGATGGAGAAAGTAGAGAAAGAAGTACTTTTCTCCCTTTCTCACAATACAAGAACTCGTGGGCATTCGATGAAATTGCTGAGCAGACAGGTTAAAACGGATAAAAGGAAGTACTTCTTCACCCAAAGGGTGATTAACATGTGGAATTCACTGCCACAGGAGGTGGTGGCGGCCACAAGTATAGCCACCTTCAAGAGGGGTTTAGATAAAAATATGGAGCACAGGTCCATCAGTGGCTATTAGCCACAGTGTGTGTGTATATATAAAATTTTTTGCCACTGTGTGACACAGAGTGTTGGACTGGATGGGCTGTTGGCCTGATCCAACATGGCTTCTCTTATGTTCTTATAATGCTGCAGGAAGTTGATGGCAGCTACAAACATAGCTTCAAGAAGGGATTTGGATAAGCATACGTAGCAGAGGTTCATCAGTGGCTGTTAGCCCCAAGATATAGATGGAATACTACATATGAGGCAGTGATGCTCTGTATTCTTGGTGCTTGGTGGGCAATGGTGATAGGGCTCCCCCCTGGTAACACCTCCTGATGGCACCTGGGTTTAGGCCACTGTGTGTCACAGATCAGGCAGAGCTGAGTGTGGGTTCCTGGAAGTCCAAGAGTTCAGAACCAAGACAGCCATTGCCAAGAGGTTGTATGAGAGGCATAGTCTAACAATCCAAGTGTTACACATGAGCAGGAGTCAAGCAGAGCCAGAAGGTCACATGAGCAATGCATATTCCAAGGTTGTGGCCACAAAGTCAGTGGTAGAATGACTAGTTGCTTCCACACCTAACAGCCTCCCTTGGCTGGTTTTTATACGCATGTGCCTAGGTCAAATTTGCAGACAGCTGCTCTGGAATACTTCTGCAAGTTCTCAAGCAGCTGGCACTGGGCCAGGAGGCGAGCACTCTATTGTCACTCTTGTAATTCTAGTCGTAGCCTTTGTCTGGGGCACTCAAAGGGTTGATACTGGAGGGCTGGGAATGATCAATTTAGTTTCAATTTAGTTTCAGGGCTGGAGACTGTTGGTGACTCTGCATCAGCTGTTGGGTCAGGTGTAAATCCTGACCAGCCTGCTGCTCGTCTTCCTGCTTGATGGCTTCTGCTGACTCAGAGCTGGCTACACATGGCTCCTCTTCCCTGAGGAGTGCTCTTCTCCTGAGGCGCCCTCACTGAGCCCTGGCTGACCCACAGCACTATGTGACACATTGTGTTGGACTGGATGGGTCATTGGCCTGATCCAACATAGGTTCTCTCATGTTCTTAGCTGTGCCTCCCCCCCCCCCAAAAAAAAAGAAACAGAGCATCACCTCCCCCCCCCTCCCCAATGTGCCTACATCACTTCTGGGTCACATAAGCACATTGTATTAATATCTGGAATTCCTTCCTTTTGGGGAGTAATTTCCCCACACTAGCAGAGAGATGGGACTTAATTTATTTATTTATTTATTCCGTAACTTATATCCCGCCCTTCCCACAAGTGGCTCAGGGCGGCTTACAACAAACAATAAAACAATAAAATCGGAACAAAGTTATTACATTTAAAATCAAGCATTTAAAAACCTAAAAACCTTAAAATTTTTACATTGAAGCTATACAGTATAATCACAAAAATCTAGAAAGCTACATTTGTCCAGTCAGGCGTAGGCTAACCGGAAGAGGGTCGTCTTACAGGCCCTGCGGAACTGAGTAAGATCCCGCAGGGCCCTCACCTCTTCCGGTAGCTGGTTCCACCACATAGGGGCCATTGTGGAAAAGGCCCTGTCTCTAGTTGTTTTGAGACGCACTTCCTTGGGCCGGGGGATGGTGAGAAGATTTTGAGTCCCAGACCTCAGTACTCTCTGGGGAACGTGTGGGGAGAGACGGTCCCTCAGGTAGGCAGGTCCCAGACCATATAGGGCTTTAAAGGTAATGACCAGCACCTTGTACCAGACTCGGTATATTATTAAAGCAGGACATCCCCACCCCCACCAAGGGGTCTGGCATCCCTAACTGGGGGCTATGCCAAACAAAACAAGGACGTCTTTACCTGCTAGAAGAAGGCAACAATAGAGGGACATAAGGTGTGGGGAGGGAGTTTCAAAGTTTTGGCAGCATGTCTGAGAAGGCTCTTTCTTGGGTTGCCATCTTTCTGAAGCAGGGCCTCCAAGGATGACTGCAGTGGACTGGAAGAAGAAGAAGCTTTGAAGAAGACATTACTCCTTTACATATAGTTTGCAAGGTCAAATGGATTTCACATTGCAATTTGCAAGGTCAAATGGATTTCCCATTGACATCTTTACTAATGGTTTCATCACAGCTGCTTTGGAAGGGTGTGTGATAAGCCTCTTCCTGCAGTGTGATAAAAGCAACAAACGATTATCAGCTGGCCTTAATAAAAGCATGACTGAAATGCTTATACTGTGGAGGACAGCTCAGGTTGACTCCCAGAGATCATGGTTTTGATAGGGCAGCTAATGAACCTTTTGGGTTTTTTTCCCTTGGATGCATTTTCCCCCAAAACTGATGGATGTCAATCAATCTTGTCTCCTGCTCTGCGATCAATAATAATAAACATTTTATTTATATCCCGCCCTCCCCGCCGAGGCAGGCTCAGGGCGGCTAACAACATATCCATACAGTAATTATACAAAACTTTTTAAAATCAACATTAGTCTTAAAACCATTCTAATTTACAATTAGCAATAAATTGACAGTAACGATAGGTTTAACCGGTTTAATGTTATGTTTTACTGATTTCAACTGTTCGATTTTGTTGTCATCCACCCTGAGCCCGTTTGTGCGGTAGGGCAGAATATAAATCTGCTCAATAAAATAAATAAACCGGTTGGATTTCAAGCAGAAGGATCCTTCCCTAGAGCCTGTTTTTGAAGTGAGATAGCAGGAAGAGTTCGATCCACGCCAGAGAGAAGGAATTGCGTGCATCACCAGAGAAAGGGATATTCAGATTGTGCACCTGGAACCAGAGAGATGCCTATGAATTGTGAAAACAATGCAGCTCCTTAGTCAAAATATCCCCTCCCTCCTTCAGGTTCCAAAATTCAATGACCGGATCCACAAAATGTGGAAATTGAGAATACTGTGTGCAATGGTGATTCAAAAGACAGGTTAAAATGGATAAAAGGAAGTACTTCTTCACCCAAAGGGTGATTAACATGTGGAATTCACTGCCACAGGAGGTGGTGGCGGCCACAAGCATAGCGACCTTCAAGAGGGGTTTAGATAAAAATATGGAGCAGAGGTCCATCAGTGGCTATTATCCACAGTGTGTGTGTGTGTGTATATGTATATGTGTATATATATATATATATAAATAAATTTTTGCCACTGTGTGACACAGAGTGTTGTACTGGATGGGCCACTGGCCTGATCCAACATGGCTTCTCTTATGTTCTTATGTGACTCAGAGTGTTGGACTGGATGGGTCACTGGCCTGACCCAACATGGCTTCTCTTATGTTCTTATGTGACTCAGAGGGTGTTTTCGCACTTACCTTTTACTGGTGCGAGTACCCTCCTGACGCCGGCGAATCTGCATGGATTTCGCACCAGAAGCGCCGGCGCACCCAGAAGCGCCGGCAACTTCCGTCGCTAAGCCAGCGCAAACGGAAATCGCAAAGATGCAGGAAAACGTTTGCACTGGCTTAGCGACGGAAGTTGCCGGCGCTTCTGGGTGCACCGGCGCTTCTGGTGCGAAATCCATGCAGATTCGCCGGCGTCAGGAGGGTACTCGCGCCAGTAAAAGGTAAGTGCGAAAACACCCAGAGTGTTGGAC
This sequence comes from Heteronotia binoei, assembly GCF_032191835.1. NCBI lineage: Eukaryota > Metazoa > Chordata > Lepidosauria > Squamata > Gekkonidae > Heteronotia > Heteronotia binoei. The sequence goes on along the minus strand of NC_083228.1, from coordinate 137,511,076 downwards.
TGGATGGGTCACTGGCCTGACCCAACATGGTTTTTCTTATGTGACACAGAGTGTTGGACTGGATGGGCCACTGGCCTGATCCAACATGGCTTCTCTTATGTTCTTATGTTCTTAAAAAGTATTACATGCAGGGCTTTTTTGTAGCAGGTTTTGCATATTGAGCCACACTTCCCTGATGTAGCCAATCCCCCAAGAGCTCACAGGGCTCTTAGTACAGGACCTACTGTAAGTTCCAGGAGGATTGGCTACATCCGGGGTGTGTGGTCTACTATGCAAAGGAGTTCCTGCTACCCCCCCCCCAAAAAAAAGCCCTGATTACATGCTTTTGAAAATGGTATTCCTCAGGATCCAGGAGAAAGCCAGGCATTCTGGGAGACCAATCTCACAATCTCCTTTATCTTCCTCCCCCACAACAGACACCCTGTGAGGTGGGTGGGGCTGGAGAGGGCTCTCACGGCAGCTGTCCTTTCAAGGACAACCTCTGCCAGAGCTATGGCTGACCCAAGGGCATGCCAGCAGGTGCAAGTGGAGGAGTGGGGAATCAAACCCAGTTCTCCCAGATAAGAGTCCGGACACTTAACCACTACACCAAACTGGCTCTCAGTTGGAGGACTGGGAGGCTTCCAACTACATTATCCGCCCCAAGCAGGCAGGCTTTAGAAACCGGCAACGTACCATCCATCACTGTCAAACTCTTTTCCAACTAGTTTTTCTTTCCATCTCAAGTGGTATATATGCCCAGCCATTAAAGAGATGCAGCAAGTTCAATGGATATTGTGGAGTGACAAGAAACATCACACATGCACTTATGCACTGAAAAATGTAACATGTGCTGGACCATGGTTATAATACGCATTGTTTTTTCATGGTGGTGGTGGGGGGAATCCAATAATTCCATGTTTTCAGGAGTTGGGGGTGAATATAAAAGAGATCGCATATATTTTTCTCCGGACATCTGAGAACATTCAGAGGCAAAGTAGAAAACTCTACAAAGTTAAAACAATAGCTTTCATACTTCTCTGGCGCTGTGTATCAATCATGAAAGGAAAAGGAAAGGTCCCCTGTGCAAGCACCAGTTGTTTCTGACTCTTTCACAACGTTTTCACGGCAGACTTTTTACAGGGTGGTTTGCCATTGCCTTCCCCAGTCATTTACACTTTCCCCCCAGCAAGCTGGATACTCATTTTACCAACCTCGGAAGGATGGAAGGCTGAGTCAACCTCGAGCTTCCGCCATGGATCGAACCCAGGTCATGAGCAGAGTTTAGGACTGCAGTACTGCAGCTTTAACACTGTGCCACGGGGCTCTTGGTATCAATCATGAGCATATGGTAAATTCTTTTTTGCAGATAGACTGTGGCATAAATTGGCCTTTTGCTAGCCTGGGTTTGGATTATACTGTGGGTTTATGTTAAACTCTCTTTCACACCATTTTTTTAATACCATTGTAATAGACAGAAGGCTGTCCAGCCCCTATTGTAATAGATAGAAGGCTGTCCAGCCCCTGGAGGGGAAAACAGCTGCTCAGAAGAGCCAATGGGAGTGCTGCTCCAGCACCTTTCAGAGTGTGGGGGGATGGAATTTTGGAGGGAAGCAAAGCAAAAGGAAATATAGAAAAGTCCCGTATGAAGACCGACGCTGTCCTTGTGCTATGGGAGAGGTGGAGTCGATGACCCATATGTTTTTTCGATGCCCTTTCCACCAAGTACAGAGGGATAGGTTTGTTTCCCCGTTTGTAGTTAAACCAATGGCAGACGCGGATGAGGCATGTTTGGAGAAACTTTTGGTGGATGCAAGTCCAACTATCTCTAGACAGATAGCCAAATTTTGCCATTATCTTGTGAAGTTCCATAGATCATAGAAGATCATAGAATAGATCATAGATCATAGATCATAGAATCCTAGAGTTGGAAGGGACCTCCAGGGTCATCTAGTCCAACCCCCTGCACAATGCAGGAAACTCACAAGCACCTCCCCCTAAAGTCACAGGATCTTCATTGCTGTCAGATGGCCATCTAGCCTCTGTTTATTAACCAAGAAAGGAGAGCCCAATTTCATAGAATCCTAGAGTTGGAAGGGACCACCAGGGTCATCTAGTCCAACCCCCTGCACAATGCAGGAAACTCACAAACACCTCCCCCTAAATTCACAGGATCGTGATACTAAGAAACAAGAAACTGCATGTCTTGTATGACCTCTTGGAATTTTAGTTTATAAATGTTTTTATATACTCTGATTTAAAGGATTTATATAAATTGGAACTGACTTGAATTTTAAAATTGGTTAAATTATATTTTAGTTATCTTGGATTGTATAGGTGGGGAAATGTTCAAGTATTTTATGTTTTTTTAGGAGGGTATTTTATACTATCTTAGGTATTTTAGGAGGGTTTTATATGATGTGTTGTAGTTTTTATATTGGTCTATGACTGTAATAAAGTTCATTCCTTCCTTCCTCCTTCCAAAAGGAAGTTAAGTTCTGCCTCAGGGTGAGCTCTGGTCTGGCTCTGCAAAACTGCAGGCAGTCCGAAGGCTAGCTCTGCCCGGTACTGTTACAGACAACAAAAGACCACAGTGGATCTGGAATCCAAGGGTCTACAAAAACCACCGTGAATAAAATGCGAACAAATTCTACCAACTCTTCAATAACACATCAATAATATCCATAAAATGTAAAGTATGCTATAATCAATAGATTTATACAAAAAGGTATACATTTGGTGTGGAGAGCCAGTTTGGTGTAGCAGTTTGTGAAGACTCTTATCTGGGAGAACCGGGTTTGATTCCCCATTCCTCCACTTGCACCTGCTCGAATGGCCTTGGGTCAGCCAGAGCTCTGGCAGAGGTTGTCCTTGAAAGGGCAGCTGCTGTGAGAGCCCTCTCAGCCCCACCCACCTCACAGGGTTTGATTCCCCACTCCTCCACTCGCACCTGCTGGAATGGCCTTGGGTCAGCCAGAGCTCTGGCAGAGGTTGTCCTTGAAAGGGCAGCTGCTGTGAGAGCCCTCTCAGCCCCACCCACCTCACAGGGTTTGATTCCCCACTCCTCCACTTGCACCTGCTGGAATGGCCTTGGGTCAGTCGTAGCTCTGGCAGAGGTTGTCCTTGAAAGGGCAGCTGCTGTGAGAGCCCTCTCCAGCCCCACCCACCTCACAGGGTGTCTGTTGTAGGGGAGGAAGGGAAAGGAGATTGTGAGCCGCTCTGAGATTCGGAGTCAAGGGCAGGCTATAAATCCAATATCTTCTTCTTCTTCTAAATGATTCAGGCACTATATCATAATCTCGCACACAAGTCAAGAGTGACAAAAGTGGGAAAGCTCTCTCGAAAATAATGACTATCCACCTATGTCACTAATAGCGTTAATGTCCAAGATATTGTATCAATATAGTGCTCCTAAGGGACTTGCCGTCATGATGGTATCAGCTGACTGGCAACCGATATCGGAGCTAGTTTCAGAGTCTTTTTCAACAGCTGATTACAAAGCAAAGCAGTGCCCTCATAACATGAATTCCAAAAATTAGGAGAAATGAATTTATGATGGAACACCCACATTTCTAGTATTCACAGCATCACCTTTTGTCAATTTCACCAGGGTGCAGTGCTGTATATCAGGGGTGGCTAACGGTAGCTCTCCAGATGTTTTTTGCCTACCACTCCTATCAGCCCCAGCCAGCATGGCTGATGGCTGGGGCTGATGGGAGTTGTAAGCAAAAAACATCTGGAGAGCTACCGTTGGCCACCCCTGCTCTATATCGTATGGATATTACTGATGTATTAGTGAAGAGTTGGTAGAATTAGTTCACAATTTATTCACAATTTTTGTAGACGGCCTGGTAGTGTAGCAGAGAGGTCTTCTCTTCCTCTGTAAGAGCACAGAGTGCCCAGTTGTTAGACCTGTCTCTGGTCATGAGCAGAACTGGTACCATTTGATCATACTTTTGGGAAAGGGTAGGCTGGTGTTGGTGGAATCCTGTGTATGTGAGAGGATTCAACTTCTTTTATGTTCTTATGTGACACAGAGTGTTGGACTGGATGGGCCATTGGCCTGATCCAACATGGCTTCTCTTATGTTCTTATGTGACATAGAGTGTTGGACTGGAGGGGCCATTGGCCTGATCCAACATGGCTTCTCTTATGTTCTTATGTGACATAGAGTGTTGGACTGGAGGGGCCATTGGCCTGATCCAACATGGCTTCTCTTATGTTCTTATGTGACACAGAGTGTTGGACTGGGTGGGCCACTGGCCTGATCCAACATGGCTTCTCTTATGTTCTTATGTGACACAGAGTGTTGGACTGGATGGGCCATTGGTCTGATCCAACATGGTTTCTCTTATGTTCTTATGGAAGTAATGTCATCAATGTCCGGGATGTTGAACATAAGAACATAAGAGAAGCCAGATGATTGGCAGTGGGGAGGTGGATCCTGGCAGTGGAGAACCCCTACTTCCATCGGGAGGGGGGGGGCGTGTCTGGCAACCCTATGTGGCTGTTCTTTAAAAGCTGTGTTTGTGCCTAAAAGATTGAAAGAAAAATTCAAACTGCTCTCTGAAGCCATAACTAGCTCAAGTTGATGTGCCTCCGTCAGGTTTCTGCTTTGTCTACCTGGAGACCCATGCTGCTGAAGTGTTCTTGGAAATCGAGCTGCAAATACATACATCTTCTCTATTGTTTTTATACAAATCCCACCTCAGTGATCTCCATATTGTATTTGTGCACCAAAAAACTCACCTGGTGGTAGCGAACCCCTTCCTATACACTTGCTATTTTCAGAACACCTGAGGGGAAGGCTTATAGTTTAAAACAAACTTGGTCCCCCCCCCCCCCCCCACAAATCATAGCAAGCTGTGCTGGTCTCCTCAGCTGGTAGAAAAGGCCTGTCACAACTGCGTATTAGAATGAATGTGTCAATAGCTACATGTGACACCACAATCCATGCCAAGACAATGTTGTGATGGCGTAAGGAGGTTCTACATCACTGTTAATAACTAGGATGTATAAAAGGGTGTTAGCAGGGAGTGGAAAAAAACAAGAGAAGCTGCAACATCCCTGATGAAAGCAAAGAACTACTAGAGAAAAGGCTTCCGATAATACCAGAAAGCTTCAAAAACAGAGCGGAAAAAAGACAGGATAATGTGGATATCGGGAACTTTGATAGCGGTGCTCACGAGTGCTGTGATCCTGCACTTTCTGAAACAACTCTGGTCACACAAGAACTATCCTCCAGGGCCTCTTCGGCTTCCTATCATTGGAAGCGTTTGGCGGATATTGATAAACTTTTCTCTGGATACTTTCATTAAGGTATGTCTTAAAATTCTTGCCGAGTAAGAGGATCGATGGAGGACGTTTTGAATTCTGTTCCTCCTGTGGCAGAAAGGTATTTGAAACAGATGTCTTTCCAGCAGGGCAGACACACATTTGAGTTCTGAATTGCAACAGGTGGACCTCAGGAAAGTTTGAGGGATTCCAGAAAGAAAGAGGCACTATGGTCCCTCCTTTCAAGAGGAGGCCTGGTCACATGCCAAAAGGATGGAAAGCATCGTCCTTCAGCTTCTTCACTGTGTAGATAGATCCAAGCAGCCATGTTGGTCTGAAGCGGTTTGAACAAAGCAGGAGTCAAGTCGCACCTTTAAGACCAACCAAGTTTTATTCAGAACGTAAGCTTTCGTGTGCTAAAAGCACACTTCTTCGGATTGATTGATGTCAAGAAGTAAATTAGGAACTACAACTAGGAAATACATGTCCTTTTGTGACTTACCTACATTTGCAGAAACACCAATTGGCAGGAAACTTTTATTACCTTTTATGGTTATCCAGGCCAAATAGCCTTCTAAATTGCCACAGTTCCACCATGTGATCCCAGCCAATTTGCCCTCTTAATCAAAAAACTGCATGCATTTCAGCCCACTATACCTGATCCCCCTCGTCTGAAGAAGTGTGTTTTTAGCACACGAAAGCTTAAGTTCTGAATAAAACTTGGTTGGTCTTAAAGGTGCAACTTGACTCCTGCTTTCTTCACTGTGTGTTATATATTATATAAGCTTCCAACTTATGGTGACCCTATGAATTAATAGCCTCCAGGGCCTTGCTCTAGTTTTGCAAACTGAAGGTCATAGTTTCCTTTATTGACCCTGTGGAGAAACGCCATCTGAGAGTGTTGGTGCTTCATCCAAAAAGGCAGGGATCAGTAAATCCATTCAGCAGGCTTTGTAGCCTTCCCCTCACTCCCCCCCCCTTCCAGAGCCAAACCAACAACGCTAGGGGGAAGATCCCCTAGAGAGGCAGGAAGTGCTGTTGTTCCTTGCATGTGTTAGGCAGGAAGAGCAGCGAGATTTGAACTGGGGCTCGAGCGAGCATGTGGTGAGCAATGGAGGCTCCTGCCTGTGGGGGAGGCCTGCTCAGGAAAATGAGGCCTCCAGGCAGGCAGACTAAGTAAGTACTTCACAAGACAGGGCAAGTTTAGATCAGGGCCAGCCGGATGCGTTTATAATCAACTTTTCTTTGTTATGCTGTTTGCTGTGCTGTGCTGGGCTGTGCTAATTTTGTAGATGCAACTGTTTTTGTTTTGTTTTTCTTTCCATATCCTTTTCCCTTTTAAATAAATGTTTTTTCTGTTTAAAATGCTGGCAGTCAAACTCTGTACCACATAGATCCCCAGACCGCTTTAGACCACGCTGTTTTTGAGAAGGGGGCCCCGGGAAGGGGGAAGGCATGCAGTTGGATAAGGTGCCAATCCTCCAGGGGTGCCCCAAAGAAGCGCTGAGGTCTCTGTGAAACCCAAGTGCAGGGTGGCAGAGGACCTTGAGGCCTGGCCTCACAGCTGGAGAGGGGGATTGGGAGTCCTGTTCCTCTCAATCTGAACCCCGGGACTGAGCAGGTGGTGGCAGCGCGCCCAAGGGGCAGGAGGAGAAATAGCTCCCTCCAGGAGTTGGCGACTCCATAGGGAGCCGACGGGACCGGGTCTGAAGGCAGAATCGGGCCGGTTCTGCCACACTTGGCGGCAGCGGTGGGATGAGAACAAACAGAGAACTTGATTGGCCAGGCATTTTTGCTTTTTGATACGTGCAAGCACCCAGAGGAAGCAACAGCGGTTTTGTTTTCTTTTCGGGTCAACTGGAGTAGGGAAAGTTTAGCTAGTTAGGATGGAGCGTGCTAAGAAACTGGAAATCCTGAAGATGACAAAGCCACAGCTCCAGGAAGAGTGCGCAAAGCAAGAACTGGAGTGTGACAACCTGACTGTAGTAGATATGCAAGTCCTCCTGTTGGAGCATCTTGAGCATGCAGGGGCCCCTGCAAAAGTGGCCCCCACCCAGTCAGAAGTAATCTTGCAGCTACAGATGGAACTGGAGAGAATGCGTATCAAGGCGGACCAAGTCCGCAGACAGGAGGAACGAGAGAGAGAGGAACGACAAGCAGAGAGGGATGCAGTCCGCAGACAGGAGGAACGAGAGAGAGAGGAACGACAAGCAGAGAGGGATGCAGTCCGCAGACAGGAGGAACGAGAGAGAGAGGAAAGACAAGCAGAGAGGGAGCTGAGACAAGCTGAGCTCCACCGACGGGAGCAGGAAGAGCAACGTCGCCATGAGCTTGAGGTGCTACGTCTGGAAGCTGAACTAAGCAAAGAGATCCAAGTCACCCCCAAGGACTTTGCAGTGTACCAAGAGGGAGAAGACCCCTCCACATACCTCTCCAACTTTGAGAGGGCAGCCAAACAGTGGGGGATTGCAGAGGAAGACTATATGTCTTACCTCTGTAGCATCCTGACTGGAGAACTCTCAGCCATCTATCACAGCATGCCTATGGAAGATGGGGGGATAACTTTTGCGGCCTATAAAGCCACTGTATTTAAAAGGTTTAAACTGGGGCCAGACCACTCCCGAAAGCAGTTCAGGGGTTTGGCTCCACAAGAAGGTAAATCCTATTCTGAATGTGGGGTAATGAAGGAACAAACAGTTCCAGTGTTATTGGGCCGGGATTTGGTGGTTGGCCAGTACTCTATCAAGGCTGTACCCCGCAGCCAAACCCTCAGAGGAAAGTGGGTTGAGGAAGGCAACTTTAAGGAAGCCACCTCACCACCAACCAGGGAGGGGGAAATAACCCAGGTTACTGAGGACGAAGAGAGGGCAGTCACCCAGGAGGGGGAGGACCAGCCTATCTCAAGCCCTGGAGTAGGGTGTTCCCAAGGGGAAGAGGGGTGTAGCTTTCCCCAAGTGCAGCAAGAGGCTGTGGATGTTCCTAGCGAGGAAGGGAACCTGTCTAGCGTAAAGGATGTGCATCCTGAAGAGACCGAGGTGGAGAGTGGAGATTTCACAGGAGGTTCTGAGAGCAGCAAGGCTAATGTGGGCTCAGAGGAGCACATAGCTGAAGGCTTGGGGGGACGGGAGCGGTTCCAGAAGGGGGTCCGGAGCGGCCTTAGGTTGGAACCGGTTCACCAAGTAGCTGTGGATCAGGAAGTGGGATCGTCCGAGACGCTCTCAAAACAGGTCGTCTTGAAGCAGGGCAGACAGGAATCCTGGGAAGCTGTGGGACCTTCCAGGCAGGAAGGGGGCCAGTTTGGTGTAGTGGTTAAGTGTGCTGACTCTTATCTGGGAGAACCGGGTTTGATTCCCCACTCCTCCACTTGCACCTGCTGGCATGGCCTTGGGTCAGCCATAGCTCTGGCAGAGGTTGTCCTTGAAAGGGCAGCTGCTGTGAGAGCTCTCTCCAGCCCCACCCACCTCACAGGGTGTCTGTTGTGGGGGAGGAAGGTAAAGGCGATTGTGAGCCGCTCTGAGACTCTTCGGAGTGGAGGGCGGGATATAAATCCAATATCATCATCATCATCATCATCATCAGTTGGGTAGTGCTGAAAAACCGACCGAGGGGACTGAGAACCCAAGCCAAACCCTCAGGGGAAGGTGGGGGGAGGAAGGCAACGTTAGGGAAGCCACCTCACCACCAACCAGGGAGGGGGAGGACCAGCCTGTCTCAAACCCTGCAGGAGGGTGTGCCCAATGGGAAGAGGGGTGCCAATTTCCACAAGGGCAGCAGGATGCTGTGGAGCGTTCCAGGCAGGAAGGAGCTCAGTTGGCTGACACTGAAAAACCAACTGAGGGGGCGGAGAACCCAGATCAAACGTTGGCTGGGTGTTCTGGAAACAGTGGGACTAGGGGTGGCTTGAAGGAACAGATGATAGGAAGTCTGGGGGAGCCAGAAATGTTCCTGTCTGAGGTTCAAAGTGACCCTAGGCTGGAACCACTGTGTGAGGTGGCAAGGGACCAGAAAGTGGAGTTCTCAGAAGCTGAGACAGGGGATAGGGTGATGGATTTCCTGCCCCTTCATACTGGTGAATGGAAAGTGGAATGGGAGGGACCCCATGTGATTGTGGATGACCTGGGCGATGCTACTTATGTGGTAGCTATGGAGAAAATGGGAAAGGCAGTTCAAGTGGTGCAGGTGGATGCACCACAGCCAGTCTCTGCAAGGTCCATGGTGTTGCATAGAGGTAGGAAGGAAGGAGACACAAAGAAGCTGGGACAGCAATTGTTTGGAGCCCCAGAGGTGGGTTTCTGGGAGGTCAGAGTGGACAGAGGGAACATTCCACCAATGAGGGATAAAGAAGCAACTGTGTGGGAACTGGGCAGTTTCCAACCCCATATGTGGGGCCAGGAATTTCCTCCTTTGATGGACCACTCACCCCAGCAACAGCAGCAACGGAGGGAGAGCACCAAACTCCAGAGGTGGTCCTGGGAGATGGAGGAGTACATCTTAAAGACTGGACATTCCTTCTGCATGCAGCAATGCAACGTTTTGTCCAGAAAGGACATGGGCACCTAGGGTGCTGGACTTTGTGTATTATTGGAGAAATACCTGAATGTTTGTGTAATATTTTGGGTTAATGGGTTTCTCCTTGTTTGTTTGGATTCTGCTACGGGGTCACCTCTGTAGGAGGCAACCCCTCCGGCTCAGAATTTAAGGAGGGGGACGTGTGGAGAAACGCCATCTGAGAGTGTTGGTGCTTCATCCAAAAAGGCAGGGATCAGTAAATCCATTCAGCAGGCTTTGTAGCCTTCCCCTCACTCCCCCCCCCCCTTCCAGAGCCAAACCAACAACGCTAGGGGGAAGATCCCCTAGAGAGGCAGGAAGTGCTGTTGTTCCTTGCATGTGTTAGGCAGGAAGAGCAGCGAGATTTGAACTGGGGCTCGAGCGAGCATGTGGTGAGCAATGGAGGCTCCTGCCTGTGGGGGAGGCCTGCTCAGGAAAATGAGGCCTCCAGGCAGGCAGACTAAGTAAGTACTTCACAAGACAGGGCAAGTTTAGATCAGGGCCAGCCGGATGCGTTTATAATCAACTTTTCTTTGTTATGCTGTTTGCTGTGCTGTGCTGTGCTGTGCTAATTTTGTAGATGCAACTGTTTTTGTTTTGTTTTTCTTTCCATATCCTTTTCCCTTTTAAATAAATGTTTTTTCTGTTTAAAATGCTGGCAGTCAAACTCTGTACCACATAGATCCCCAGACCGCTTTAGACCACGCTGTTTTTGAGTAGGGGGCCCCGGGGAAGGGGGAAGGCATGCAGTTGGATAAGGTGCCAATCCTCCAGGGGTGCCCCAAAGAAGCGCTGAGGTCTCTGTGAAACCCAAGTGCAGGGTGGCAGAGGACCTTGAGGCCTGGCCTCACAGCTGGAGAGGGGGATTGGGAGTCCTGTTCCTCTCAATCTGAACCCCGGGACTGAGCAGGTGGTGGCAGCGCGCCCAAGGGGCAGGAGGAGAAATAGCTCCCTCCAGGAGTTGGCGACTCCATAGGGAGCCGACGGGACCGGGTCTGAAGGCAGAATCGGGCCGGTTCCGCCGCAGACCCAATCCATCTCTTGTTTGGTCTTCCTCTTTTCCTACTCTCTTCAACTTTTCCTAGCATTATTTTCTTTTTTAGTGAGTCTTGTCTTCTCAGTTTCTTCATTACCTAGAGAACCAGTTTGGTGTAGTGATTAAGTGCGCGGACTCTTATCTGGGAGAACCAGGTTTGGTTCACTGCTCCTCCTCTGTGTATACCTGCTGGTGTGACCTTGGGTCAGCCATGACTTTCTCAGAGCTGTTCTGCTCAACACCTCCCTCACACCATGGGGGAAGGGAAAAGAGATTGTAAGCAGCTCTGAGATTCCTTTGGATACTGAAGGACGGGGTATAAATCCCATCTTTTCCTCTTCCTCCTCTAGGCTTGCCAATTCCCAGGTCCAAGCGGGGGTTCTTCCGCTTTCCCAGGCTCCTTCCCACCCCCGGACCGCTGGCTGGTGGGGGGGAAGCCACAGCCCCAGAGGACCATGTGACTTTCCCCCTCCAGAGGCTTCAGTCTCAGATTGGAAATGCTTCCTCTTGGGATGGGGTGTCTGTGTTAATTTGAAGAAGCTGGCAGCAACTTGTGAGTAGAGATGCCAGTCCCTCACTTCAGAGTCACCAGAAATGGGAGTGGGGGGAGGGAAACCTCCACTGAGCACTTCATTATTCCCTATGTGGAGATCAAGTCTCATAGGGTATAATGGGGAATTGATCTGGAGGTTTCAGGGGCTCTGGGGGAGCTGTTGTTTGGGGTAGAGGCACCAAATTTTCAGTATAGTATCTAGTGCCTCTCCCCAAGGTACCCCCAAGTTTCAAAACGATTGGACCAGGGGGTCCCCATTCTATGTGCCCCAAAAGAAGGTGGCCCTATCCTTCATTATTTCCTATGGAAGGAAGACATTTAAAAAGGTGTGCTGTCCCTTTAAATGTGATGGCCAGAACTCCCTTGGAGTTCAATTATGCTTGTCACACCCTTGTTCCTGGCTCTGCCCCTGATGTCTCCTGGCTCCACTCCCAAAGTCTCCTGGCTCCACCCCCAAAGTCCCCAGATATTTCTTGAATTGGACTTGGCAACCCTTTCCTCCTCCTTCTCCTCCTCTTCTTCTTCTCTAGCTTTGTATCAATGCTCAAGTCAAAGAAATCACACTAGAAAAGGTGGGTAGGTGGTGCACAAACAACGTGTAAAATAGTTGTTGCAGGTTTTCCTCCCTTGTAATCTTGGCCATCCATCATGGTGTTTCTGTGAGTGACAGTCCTAATGATACACGCAAATTGCCTTAGGAAACAGAAAGCTGAAGAACTGATGTTCCAAATGCAGCATTAACATTAGCATGTTCATCAGTCACAAAGTACATCGTAAGGACACGTTATATGCCAATCAAGTCGTTGATCTGCATAGGTTTGCAACAGAAATATCCTGAGATGAGGCAGCCATTGGGGCTGTGCACAGTGATGTTATCATTCAGATTTATTTTCCGTTCACTTTTTGTTAGCAATTCTGAACATGTGCTTTAAAATTGTCACGATATGTTTGGATTTATTGTTATTCTGAGGGAGGGAAAGATCACTATTTCTGTGATGAACATTGAATGGTTATTGCTGTAACTGAGTCTGAGAACCCTGAATGATGGGGGATGCAGATGGAATTCTTCAGTCGAGAGTGTCAGTTAGGAGTGACACTTAAGAACTGACAGTTGACTGGAAAGCAAGGCTAACAAACTGAGGGTGTTTTTACACTGACGGTTTGTGACTCTCTATCACCGCATTGGAAACTCACCTTTTACATTACCTAATGCTCTCACAACTGTTTTGCATCATTGCTGCCCGAAGCATCTATATTTGAACATATATGAACATATGAAGCTGCCTTCTACTGAATCAGACCCTCGGTCCATCAAAGTCAGTATTGTCTACTCAGACTAGCAGCGGCTCTCCAGGGTCTCAAGCTGAGGTTTTTCACGACTACTTGCCTGGACCCTTTTGAGTTGGAGATGCCGGGGATTGAACCTGGGACCTCCTGCTCACCAAGCAGATGCTCTACCACTGAGCCACTGTCCCTCCCCATATATAGGAACATATGAAGCTGCCTTATACTGAATCAGACCCTCGGTCCATCAAAGTCAGTATTGTCTACTCAGACTGGCAGCGGCTCTCCAGGGTCTCAAGCTGAGGTTTTTCACACCTATTTGCCTGGACCCTTTTTTGGAGATGCCGGGGATTGAACCTGGGACCTTCTGCTTCCCAAGCAGATGCTCTACCACTGAGCCACCATCCCCCCCCCAATTTGTTTCGGTGAGATGAGTTCCAGTGCTGCTGCTGCAACGTTTTTCTCAAAACTAGTTTTGATCCCGTCATTTGTCTACAGGCTTTTCAAACTTGTATTGTAGAAGTTTTCATGCATTTTAAAAGACTCCTTCAAAAGCCACAAGGTGCAGTAATTTGGATGAGAACTGACAGCACTTGACATTTTTACATATCATTGCTTGCCTCCTCTTGTAATTTAAATGTGTATTGTTTTTGCAGTGTTGACACAATTTCCAAGCAATCGTATACATTTAACTAAGCACTGGTATTCCATCTGCCCTCTGATCAGAGACCCCCCCCCCCCAAATTGAAACGCTTTCAGCAGGAAATATAAAAGTTTGACTACGCAAAATGAGCAGAGCAAATCCACAAGTCAAAGGAAAATAATTAAAGTGGAACGGTGGCAGGCGATTTGAAGACTCTAAAACTCTGGATCAAACTGAATGTAAAAACACCCTGAGAGAGGATCAAGAAGGATCCTGAGTTAGGGAAGTGTGAGGCTTAACTCATCCCTAACAAGTCTGAGGGAAAGAGTTGCTAAAAGATGGGAGTGATCCCTACCTAGCCTGTGGATAAGGAAGGAAATTGGAACTTGTTTGAATGTTCCTGCCTTCACCAACATAGGTGTCTGAGATGCAAAGAAGCTTATGTTTGTGAAGTTAAGCAGGGACTGCCAAGAAGTCTTTCTCCTAAAGTTGTAAAGACCTGTCTGAATAATAGAGACAGTTACTTGTTTGTGACAAATTATCTGGAATTTATTTCTATACAAAGTTAGCTCATTCCTGTTGCCTGTTCATCTCATAAGACCTACACCTGATTCCAACCTGACTCCCCCCCATAAAGGGAAATAAAACTTTGCTATTTTTGAATTACCAACAGTCTCTCGTGTGCCATTATCAAACCAGAACAAAAAGAAGGATTTTACTCTCTCCCTTCAGTTATCTAGACTGGATCATCATCTAACAATATATATCCAAACAACTGGGTGGGGCAATCAGAGAAAAACATACAAGAAAAAGGGAAAAGGGGGCTGCTCAGTCAAAAAGAAGAGAAAGGGAAATCCTGCAAGGGAGGGTGAAATATCAGTAGCCATTTGGAATCATCTCCTTTGCTTGAGGGTAACACATCTCTCTTTTGGTCCCAATGACAGCTAGCAAAGCAATATGGAAACGTTTACACCATATGGGCAGGGAGCTTGCCTGTGGTGGTAATGTCTGGATTCGAAGCAGTAAAAGAAGCTACAATCAACCATTCAGCAGATTTTGATGAGCGACCAGTGTCGCCCTTCTTTGAAGCCTTCGGAAAACAAAAAGGTAATTTCTTGAGAAGAGGTAAAAGTTTTCATTGTTTTCTTCCCAGAGAAATCCCAGAAGAGTGCCATACAAAACAAAAAATAAAACCCAACCTGTAAACAGAAAAGTAAATGTTTGGCAAGCTTGAGATATCCTTTCAGTGACCACTGGAAGTAACACTAGCTCTGAAGAATGTTATGTCATTAGGCACTGAGCCATTTCAATTGTGGGGAGCTCCCTGCTGCTCAACTGTTTCTTGTGAAGAGCCACGAGGCACCATGAATTGCACCAAAATTCGTGGTGGTTCTTCAGTTCATGAACTTCAGTTTGCGAACCGTGAACCAGCTGAAATTTGTAACAAACTGTAGTTCATCAGCCGGTTTGTGCCCATCCCTTATTGGTACTTCTGGAATGCCCAGGAACGCAAAGACATTTCATCTGGACTTTATCGGCTAATAACCTAAAGCTAGGGCTGCTGAGAACCACCATGACCATGATCCAAACCAAATTTCATAACAAAACAAAGCTTTAGGGTTTGTAGAATCCTTCGGGCTCAAGTGCCGTGTTCTACTGGAGAAAATTTTCCTTCCAGACGTTTCGTTCTCAGCTGTGGAGAACATCCTCAGTGGCGTTGCAGCCGGAGCAGGCGCTCTGACTTTCTTGGCTGCTGTGCGTTGAGCAGCCAAGAAGGTCAGAGCACCTGCTCCGGCTGCAACGCCACTGAGGATGTTCTCCGCAGCTGAGAACGAAACGTCTGGAAGGAAAACTTTCTCCAGTAGAACACGACACTTGAGCCCGAAAGATTCTACAAACCCCAATGATGTTACCAGCCGTGAAAACCTGAAATCTTTGAAAACAAAGCTTGCTTGCAGTTGGATAAATCCAGCCTGATACTGGCTCCAGGAGCCCTCCGGTTGAATTGGGCCCCTTGAATTTTGTTCAGTGGCCCTGCCTGAAATGTTTGACATGAATTGTTGTTATAATTGTTCACTGATATCTTCAGGTATTATATTGTCAAATGGCCACACCTGGAGACAACAAAGGAAGTTTGGGCTAGTTACCCTGCGGAAGCTGGGGCTGGGGAAGAAAGGCATAGAGCACCAAATAGAAGAGGAGGCCCATCAGCTTGCTCAGACCTTTGCAGATGCAAAAGGTATGTATTACTTGGACATTACTCCATAATTTGTTCCTATCTGTCTAAGGTGGTGAGGACCTTAGGGGGCAGTGGTCATGCCCTGCTAGGATTCATTTTGCTGTCAGGGACCGGGAAAGTATGTAGCCACACACATATGTTAGATTTCCGTAGGGCAAACTTCAATAGGGCAGACTTCAATAAACTCAGAGGCATGATGAGAATGATGAGAATCATTCCATGGGCAAGAACTCAGAGGCATGATGAGAATCATTCCATGGGCAAGAAGGAAAGTGAGGGGTGGGCTTTCCTAAAACAAGAGTTCTTGCAAGCTCAAGTCATCACTATCCCACCAAAGAAGGAAACATGGTAGGGAATCCTAGAAGCTAGTGTGGATGAACAAAGAACTCTGTCATCAGGCACTGAGCCATTTCAACTGTGGGGAGCTCCCTGCTGCTCAACTCTTTCTTGTGAAGAGCCGCGAGGCACCATGAATCGCACCAAAATTCGCGGTGCTTCTTCAGTTTATGAACTTCAGACGTGATCCGCTAAGGGAGAAAAAGGCAATTTTCAAGAAGTGGAGGCAAGGACATACATCTAAAGAAGAGTATCTCCATGTTTCTCAGCACTTTAGGTCAGCCATCAGAGAGGCCAAAGTTCACAGTGAACTAAAGCTGGCTAGGGAGACTCGGTACAACAAAAAAATCTTCAGATATGCGAAGAGCAATCTTCTTCAGATATGTGAGGGCACTGTGTGTGTGTGCGTGACGAAGGGTGGCACTGCGTTGTGGTGCTGTGGCAGGTGGTGGAGGGCAGCAGGCAGGAAGCCTGCCTGGGGTGCCATGCGCCCTAGAGCCGGTACTACCCCTGGGCAAGATGGTATGCACCCAAGAGTGCTAAGAGAACTTTCTAGAGAGCTTGAAGAGCCTTTTCTAGAGAGCTTGAAGAGCCTCTTGGAAGACAGGAGATGTGCCACAAGACTGGAGCAGGGCAGATGTTATCCCAATTTTTGAAAAAAGGGAGGAGGGATGACCCAGGAAACTACAGGCCAGTCAGTCTGACCTCTGTCCCAGGGAAGATACTGGGGCAGGTTTCAAAGGGATCAGTCTGTGAGCACTTAAAGGACAACTTGTTGACCTGGGGAAGTCAACATGGATTTGTCCTCAACAGGTCCTGCCAGAACAACCTCATTCCCTTCTTTGATCAAGTGACGAGCTTACTGGATCAAGGCAATCCTGTTGTTGTTTAAACCTGGATTTCAGTAAAGCTTTTGACAGGGGTCCCCATGATGTTCTGATGGGTAAACTAGAAGACTGTGGATTGGACTCTAGGGGTGGTTTCACACAGGAGATCTGGTCCGTCCTACCCCTGCTTCCCATTTGGATTAAAAGCATGCGATCACACAAGCACATCTGCCCTCTGAGCCGCACCTGTTCTCACCCCGTCTCCAGACGCCTCGTATCCACATCAAAAAGCTACCTGGAATTTCCCGGTATCATCCCCCTGAACTGGATGTAGGTCACATAATCGGTTGCTGTCTGAGTGCCCCAGCGCAACTCATACGTGGAAGAGCTGTGTGATCACAACAAGCCGTTTCCGGCACAGTTGGTTCCCCCCCCCCCAACCCCTCTCTGAGGTGTGCTTATGCGCTTCTCTGCTTGAGCACACATATGGGGGACTTTAAAAAAAAACAAAACAACACATCCCTTTCTGCAGTGGGTCTGTGGTTGAGCCACACTAGCAGTGTGAATGGGCAACCACTAACTGCCGCTTCAACAGTGGCTGTCTGATAGCCCGGAAATGGATTAGACTGAAGCAGGGGTTTTCCCAATGGGATAATATCACACCAATTTCACAGTGTGAAACCAGCCTAGGATAGTTAGGTGGATAGGGAACTGGTTGGAGAACCATAGCCAAAGGGTAGTTGTCAATGGCATTTCATCTGAATGGTGGAAGGTGTCCAATGGGGTTCCATAGGGCTCGGTTCTGGGCCTGGTATTTTTCAGTCTATCAATGATCTGGATGAGAGTGTGGAGGGGCTACTCATTAAATTTACAGATGACACCAAAACGGGAGGAACAGCAAACACACCAGAAGATAGAGATAGAATCCAGCGAGCTCTGAACACACTGGAGAAGTGGGCAGAAGTGGACAAGATGCAATTTAAACAAGGATAAGTGCCAAGTTCAACATCGGGGTAACAAAAATGAGGAATGGACATATTGGATGGGGGATATGTTTCTGGATAGCAGTGCGTGTGTGAACAAGATCTTGGGGGTGTGGGTGGACTGTAAGTTAAATATGAGTGGCCACACTGAGAAAGGCATTATAAAGGCTTTCCTTTGGAAAGGAGAAAATAATAAACCCATTCTAACTAATCAGTGAGATGCTTCGGCTGGAAGTCAGGTTTGATGGTACCAGTTACTGATGTGTTAAATTAAGTACAGTTATCTTCTCAACTTGTGTTGCACCTAAAGGTTTTAAGGTAAATCATAGAGTTGGAAGGGACCTCCGGGGTCATCTAGTCCAGGGGTAGGGAACCGTGGCTCTCCAGATGTTTTTTGCCTACAACTCCCATCAGCCCCAGCCAGCAAGGCAAAAAAAAATCTGGAGAGCCACTGTTCCCTACCCCTGATGTTGTCCAACTCTCTGCACAATGCAGGAAATTCACAAATACCTTCCCCCACACCCCCAGTGAGCCCTGCTCCATGCCCAGAAGATGGCAACCCCCCCCAAACAAACAAACAAAAAAACCCCTTCCAGTATCCCAGCCCAAACTGGCCTGGAGAAAATTGTTTTCTCCCCCCCCCCCCCAATAGTGAACAGCATTTCCCTGGGCATGTAAGAAAGGGCCACAAGAACGAAGCACTGATGCAACCCCTCCTGCCCTCCTTCTCATGATGTGCCTCAGCTCACAGAATCAGCATTGCTGTCAGGCGGCCATCTAGCCCCTGTTTAAAAATCTCCAAAGAAGCAGAGCCCACCCCCTCCCGAGGAAGCCTGTTCCACTGAGGAAACACTCTAATGGTCAGGAAGCTCTTCCTAAGGTTTAGTCGAAAACTCTTCTGATTTAATTTCAATCTGTTGGTTCTGGCCGCAGAAAACCACTCTGCACCATCTTCTATATGACAGCGCTTCGAGTACTTGAAGATGGGGATCATATCACCTTTCAGTTGTCTCCTCTCTTGGCTAAACACGCCCTGCTCCTTCAGCCTTTCCACGTTGGACTTGGTCTCTCCAGACCCCTCACCAACTTGCTTTCAAATAATAATAATAAAAAAAATAGAGTCCAGTAGCCTCATTTCCCTGAGAAGATATTGGAAGAAGAAGAAGATATTGGATTTATATCCCGCCCTCCACTCCGAAGAGTCTCAGAGCGGCTCACAATCTCCTTTCCCTTCCTCCCCCACAACAGACACCCTGTAAGGTAGATGAAGATATTGGATTTATATCCCACCCTCCACTCCGAAGAGTCTTAGAGTGGCTCACAATCTCTTTTACCTTCCTCCCCCACAACAGACACCCTGTGAGGTGGGTGGGCTGGAGAGGGCTCTCCCAGCAGCTGCCCTTTCAAGGACAACCTCTGCCAGAGCTATGGCTGACCCAAGGCCATTCCAGGAGGTGCAAGTGGAGGAGTGGGGAATCAAACCCGGTTCGCCCAGATAAGAGTCCGCACACTTAACCACTACACCAAACTGAGCTCCACTTGTAACCCTGCTTTTAATATTAACCAAAAAACCCCCCCAGAATCCAGGGCTTTATTTATTTATCCATTTATTTATTTATTTTAAAATCTGGAAAGCAGCTCCGGCTGCCTTGATGTCAGGGGGTGTGGCCTACTTTGCAAATTAGTTCCTGCTTGGGTTTTTCAACAAAAAAGCCCTGTGCGAAACAATGGTAATGTAAGTGGTGTGTGGCGTAATATTCAAATGATTTCTTGCTGGGCTTTATCGACAAAAAAAAAAAGCCCTGTCAGAATCTATATTAATATGAGCGTTACTTATTCTATTTTTCAGGCCAACCAGTTGACGCTATGTTACTCATCACTAATTGTGTTACCAATGTGATCTGTGCTCTCACCTTTGGTCAGCGGTTTTCAGTTGGAGATGAAGAATTCCACAAGTTGAGAGATGCCTTATTTGATCTTGTAAATTTTTCAGGCACCCTTTTCCATGTTGTAAGTTGCCTTCTTTTTTTTTCTCCTACTGCATCGGACATGTCTCGTCTCCCAAAGCCCTCCCCAAAATTCACCCATCGAGTATACCCCTTGACATTAGGAAAGGAAAGGAAAGGTCCCCTGTGCAAGCATCAGTCATTTTTTACTCTGGGGTGATGTTGCATCACAACGTTTTCACGGCAGACTTATTTTTACAGGGTGGTTTGCCATTGCCTTTCCCAGTCATCTACACTTTCCTCCCGGCAAGCTGGGTACTTGACATTAACTCTTAACTAAATCTCTGCTTCTTTATCTGAACAGAACATGAATTTGTACTCCTTTCCAGGGGTGGAATTCTAGCAGGAGCTCCTTTGCATATTAGGCCACACCCCCTGATGTAGCCAATCCTCCAAGAGTTTACAAAAAAAAGAGTCTTGTAAGCTCTTGGAGGATTGGCTACATCAGGGGTGTGTGGCCTAATATGCAAAGGAGCTCCTGCTAGAATTCCACCCCTGCTTCTTTCTGAAAATAGCCCATCCATGGAGTAGGCTTCCCAATCCCCAGGTCCCAGCGGGGGATCCCCCGGTTTTACAGGCTTCCCCCCTCCCCCAGCCAGCTGGCTGGCGGGGGAAGCCCCACCCCCACAGCCATTATGCACCTCCATGAACAATTCCCATAAGGAATGATGGGGAATTGATCCGCGGGTATCGGGGGCTCTGGGGGGGGCTGTTTTTTGAGGTAGAGGTGCCAAATTTTCAGTATAGCATCTAGTGCCTCTTCCTAAAATGCCCCCCAAGTTTCAAAAGTATTGGACCAGGGGTACAATTCTACGAGCCCCAAAAGAAGGTGCCCCTATCCTTCATTATTTTCTATGGAAGGAAGGCATTTTAAAAGGTGTGCTGTCCCTTTAAATGTGATGGCCAGAACTCCCTTGGAGTTCAATTCTGCTTATCACACCCGTGCTCCTGGCTCCACCCCCAAAGTCTCCTGGCTCCACCCCCAAAGTCCCCAGATATTTCTTGAATTGGACTTGGCAACCCTACCATGGAGGCATGTAGAAAAGGGTACTGGGCAGTGCTCCCTTTAAGCTGTGGCATCTTGTGAACAAAAATTCTATATCGTGAGCTACTGGCATTAAAGTTGTGAGCTACTGCATAAATAAGCTTGCTCTGGGGCCATTTCCCCTGAGCTAAGTAAAAAATGGGTGCGCTGGAGGCTAAAAAAACCCTGTGAGCTAGCTCACACTAACTCAGCTTCGAGGGAACACTGCTGGGGGAGGGGGATGGAAGATATTCGCTGAATAGACACCATAAAGTTCTATGGGTATTTATTAGGGCTGCCAACTCTGAGTTGAGAAATAGGTGGAGATTTTGGGGGCGGAGCCTGGAGAGGGAGGGGTTTGAGGAGGGGAGGGACCTCAGCCATGCCGTAGAGTCCACCCTCCAGAGCAGCCATTTTCTCTAGGAGAACTGATCTTGGTCATCTAGAGATCATCCTAAAAAGTGAAATCTCTCCAGGTCCCTCCTGGAAGATAGATAGATAGATAGATAGATAGATAGATAGATAGATAGATAGATAGATAGATAGATAGATAGATAGATAGATAGATGATAGATAGATAGATAGATAGATAGATAGATAGATAGATAGATAGATAGATAGATAGATAGATAGATGATAGATGATAGATGATAGATAGATAGATAGATAGATAGATAGATAGATAGATAGATAGATAGATAGATAGATAGATTGATTTATTGTCATTGTTCTCCACAAAAAGAGAGCAACGAAATGAGGTGCTCTTCCACAAACATACCAACACATCAAACACACATATTCATATTCATACCATTTAAATACATCTAAAACCATTAAAACCATTTAAACCATTTAAATACATCTAAAACAGATAAACTTTCATAAAACCATTTAAACCATTTAAATACATCTAAAACAGATAATCCTTCATAACCCTGCATTTAACCTAACCACAGCACTTGGATAGAAACTGTCCTTAAATCTGTTTGTCCTAGCCTTCAACACTCTATATCGTCTACCGGACGGTAAGATCTCAAATAGCAAATGGCCCAGATGTGAAGGGTCCCTTAGGATCATTTGTATCTTCCTTTTACATCTCATATTATACAGATCCACCAATGAGGGGAGAGGGGAGAGAATGTGTATGTAATTAGGATGTATTTTTGATATTGTGACTTTTTGTGTTATATTTCTTTAAGCACTTGTAATTTCGTTATTAAGTTTTTGCCTTTAAACATTTGCAAGAGAAGTTTCGTTAACTATTTCACAGTTTTTGCTTGGTTCCGGCTACCTGAACCCAGCTTCCGCTGGGATCGAACTCAGCTTGTGAGCAGCTTGGACTGCAATACGGCAGCTTTACCACTCTGCGCCACGGGGCTCTTCCAGAGTTCAGGAAGGGGCACCAAAGGAAAAAAAAAATCTCTTCCCGGAAAGGGACACATCAAGTTTATCAGCTAAAAATCTGTTGAGATACGTTTCTGGCAATGCATGCCGCATAAGCATTCATATGCAGATTTGAATGAATAATATCCCAGTTTCCAAATCTGGTATTTTAGGAAGAATGCATTTCCATGCACAACTGTTATGAATGCCATCTACTTGATTTGATTAAGCACCCGTAAGTGCATTTATTTTATCTGGCTTCAGTTCATTAGCCAGCTATCTGTTATTTTTCGGAAAAACAAAACAAAATTGAGACGTTGTGAAGCGGGAACCAAGGGGATTTGATTTATGGATTGTATCGCAGAACTTCCCGTAGCAGTTACAGGACTGTTCCTTTTTTTCTTGCCCGTAGCTGTACGACCTCTTCCCATGGCTCCTGAAACATCTCCCAGGACCTCACAAGAAGGGTATTGCCGGACGTGATTTTATAGCTTCCTTTGCGAGGAAGGAGATACAAAAGCATAAGGTGCACAAGGCCACGCACGAGCCACAGGATTTCACTGACTACTATCTACTTCAGATAGATAAAGTAAGTATCGCCTTTGTGCCCTCACAGATGAGGAACTTGGGACATTTACTCTCTCCCAGCCTAACCAACATCACATGACTGCTTTGAGAAAAAAAAATGAGTGGGAACCCTGTACATAGTCCTGAGTTACTGGAGACCAAGTCCTATGAAGAAAGGTTGAAGGAGCTGGGGATGTTTAGCATGGAGAGGAGGCGGCTGAGAGGTGATAGGATCACCATCTTCAAGTACTTGAAGGGCTGTCATATAAAGGATGGTGTGGAATTGTTTTCTGTGGCCCCAGAAGGTAAGACCAGAACCAATGGGTTGAAATTAAATCAAAAGAGTTTCCAGCTCAACATTAGGAAGAACTTTCTGACCGTTAGAGTTAGAGTGGTTCCTCAGTGGAACAGGCTTCCTCGGGAGGTGGTGGGCTCTCCTTCCTTGGAGCTTTTTCAACAGAGGCTGGATGGCCATCTGACTGCAATGAAGATCCTGTGAATTTAGGGGGAGGTGTTTGTGAGTTTCCTGCATTGTGTAGGGGGTTGGACTAGATGACCCTGGAGGTCCCTTCCAAATCTATGATTCTATGATACTAAAAATGTAATACTATCATTTATTATCATTACGATGTTGGGATTCATGTTCCTGAAGTATATTGAATGTGTAGGGCTGAGTGTGAAGGACAGGCTCATTTGTGGGCACAGTAGATTCTCATTGTGTTCTAACCCACCCTGTGTTCTAACCCACCATGTTCTAACCCACCCTGAGCCTGCTTGCATGAGAAGGTGGGCTAAACATTTCACAAACAAATACATTTCCTTGTCATGCATTGTGGACTTTTTCAGATTCTCATTTCCCTCACTTGCAAACTCCTGTTTCTTTCTTTCTTTCTTTTTTTTTTGAGGGGGGGTGTTTCTGTTAAATACATGTTTTTCTCCCTCTAGTGGTCAATTCAATATTACACCACTTCCACTATGTCCAGCATAAAAACTTGCAATCTGCAGGGAGATATACCAGGCATACAGCTGCATGCAGGGCTGGCGCTAAGGGATCTGCTGCTAGAGGCAGACCCCTGCGCCATGCCCCCCCTCCAGCTCCCTTATGTCTTTTTTTTGCGCGCACATAGTGCATGCGACTATGACATCACTAAAAGTGACATCATCATAAGGGGGACTAGAGAGCCGCAGGCGGCGCACGAGAGTGCTGCCACGCAGCCACTTCCCCCCTGCACTACACTGCATGGCACATAAAGCCTCCAAAGAGCGTAGTTTTTAAAAGACAACTGGCCACTTTCAGATTGAAAGTGGCCGAGCAGCGTCTTCATGGAAAGGTGCCGCTTGGCCGCTTTCAACCCAAAGGTGGCCAGCCACCTTTAAAACACCATTCTCTTGAGCACCAGGCGCATTGTTTCTGCTTGCTAAGGGGCTGGAAGATTTCTTCAACCCCTCAGCAAGCAGAAATGAGGCAGCACTTTCAGTCCCGGGCTGTTGTTTCTGCTTGCTAAAGGGCTGGAAGTTTTCTCCAACCCCTCAGGAAGCAGAAACAACATGCCCCCAAAGAGCCGGCACCTGAGGCAACTGCTGAATGTTGGCTAATGGACGCACCGGCTCTGGCTGCATGATATAAAATTGACCACTAGTGGGAGCAAAACACATGTGGAACAGGAAACCCCAGCCAAAGAAGCAGGAACTTACAAGTCTAGAAAATAAGAATGCAGAAAAGACCCATGAGTCTATTGTTCTATGTTCAGCTGTTAAGCCCGGTCTATAGCGTGTAGATAGTTAGAGGGGAAATGAAAAGAGCACATCACTTTACCTTTTTACAGGCATTTATTCAGTTACAGGGTGATTAAATGGTAAAGAAAAATGTATGCACTTTCTCAAGTGTACTTATCCAAGCAAACGCTGTCAGGTGGCCAAGCTAATTGGTAACTGGTCATTTAGAGGCTGGAGTTCTGGTAGCTCACGTGCAGCTTCTGATCTTGCCCTGTTGATCTCCATTTAAGTGGGGACTTACCATTACTCTTATGGCATGTTCTTGAATCCCATTGGAAATAATGGGAGCCAGGAATGCCAATTAACTTTCATGAGCTCAGTTGAGCTGCATTACAGCTCAA
The DNA here is from genome assembly GCF_032191835.1 of Heteronotia binoei. Taxonomy (NCBI): domain Eukaryota; kingdom Metazoa; phylum Chordata; class Lepidosauria; order Squamata; family Gekkonidae; genus Heteronotia; species Heteronotia binoei. The sequence continues at coordinate 137,486,277 of NC_083228.1, read as the reverse complement.
GAACAGTTGCAAAGAAAACATGGAATGGAGTTTTCATTACAATCTTTGGGTCCAGATACACTACTCTGGGATTGGAATGACAGGCCCCAGAGCAAAATGACAGCCCCTGGAGGTAGCAGGAGAGTTCTGGGATGGGAATAAAAGATTCCAGAGCGGAATGACAGCCTCTAGGACAGGGATGGGGAACCTCCATTCCGCGGGCCATTTATGGCCTGCAAGATCCCTTGGCCTGGCTGGCGGGGATCGCTGGGCCAGGCCACACTGTGGGCCACTTCCCCAAGGCCAGCTGGCTGGCAGGGATCGCTGGGTCAGACTGGCCAGCGGGGATCGCTGGGCCGGGCTGGCCAGCGGGGATCGCTGGGCTGGGCTGTGCTGTGCAACAGCCTCTGCAGGGCCAGCTGGCAAGCGGAAGTCACTGGGCTGTGCTGTGCTGTGTGGCAGCCTCCCCGGGGCTGGCTAGTGGGGGTCATGGGGCCCAACGATGCTGTATAGCAGCCTCCCTAGGGCCTGGTGTGCCAACCAGGATCGCTGCAGGGCATGGAGAATCACTGTGGCATTTCAAGTAAGTTTCCACCTCATTTCTTTATTTCCCTTTCTTTCTATTTCTTCCCCCTTTTTATTTCCCTTTCTTCCCCCCAATTCTTTATTTCCTTTTATTTCCCTCTCTTCCCCCCATTTCTTCCCCTTTCTTCCCCCATTTTCCTTTTTCTCATTTCTTCCCCACATTTCTTTATTTTCTTTTCCCCCTCCCAATTCTTTATTTCCCTTTATTTCCATTTCTTCTCCTTTCTTCCCCATTTCTTTATTTTCTTTCCCCCCATTTCTTCCCCCCATTTCTTTATTTCCCTTTCTTCCCCCTCATTTCTTTATTTCTCTCTCTCTCTGGAGCCTGAGTGGTGGGTGTTGTGAAGGATGGCTGATGGGGTATGTGGGTGCCTTTGGTCTGGTGGGAGCAGCTGCAGTTTCTGCATGAAGGGAGGAAGGGAGGGAGGAGTGGCAGGGGTTGGGGGTGGGAACCAGCTACCACCAGTTCAACTTACACTTGATTATCCCAGATGGTGTGGCCTAATATGCTAATATTAGGGGGTGTGGCCTAATATGCCAACGAGTTCTTGCTGGTCCGCGAATGATGTTATAAATTTCTAAATGGCCCTTGGCAGTAAAAAAAAAAGGTTCCCCACCCCTGCTCGAGGGGTAGCAGGAGTTTTCTGGGATGACAGTCCTCAGAGCGGAATGACAGTCACTACAGATAGCAAGAGTGTTCTGAGACTGGAATGACAGGCCCCAGTGCAGAATGACAGCCCCTGGAAGTAGCAGAAGGGTTCTGGAACTGGAATGACAGGCCCCAGGGTGGAATGACAGTCCCTGGAAGCAGCAAGGCATTAGTGGGCCCTGACAGAAGGCTTGGGTTCTCGCAGCTTCTCCACCTCAGAGCCTGGCAGAAACAGCTGAGAGCTATTGTAGAAGGAGAAGAAGAGCTGATATTTATACTTCACTTTTCTCTACCATAAGGAGTCTCAAGTGACTTAAAATCTTCTTCCCCTCTTCTCCCCACAACAGGTACCTTGTGAAGTAGGCGGGGCTGAGGGCACTGAGAGAACTGGGACTGACAAAAGCAGGGCTTTTTTTGTAGCAGAAACTCCTTTGCATATTAGGCTACACCCCCTCTGATGTCGCCAATCCTCCAAGAGCTCTTCTTAGAGGGCTTAATGTAAGCTCTTGGAGTTCCTGCTACAAAAAATGCCCTGGAATGTACTTCATGTGGAGGAGTGGGGAATCAAACCCAGTTCTTCAGATCAGAGCACACTGCTCTTAACCACTACACCACACTGGCTCGCCCCACAACAGTCACCTTGGGACTGAGAGACTTCTGAAGGAACTGTGACTGGCCCCAGGTTGCCCAGCAAGTGGGAAATCAAACCTGGTTCTCTAGATTAGAGTCTACACCTCTTAATCACTATATCATGCTGACTCTCTACTGTTCAGATTGTTCTGTCTCCAAAAATTTTCAGTCACCATTTACTGAACAGTACTTTGGAAGAACAGCAAAAGGCTTAAAATTCATTATAAACTCTGTTCTACTGTTCCCTCTGACAATAACAGAACAAGAGGGACCCCAATTCTACCTACAATGAAGAGAACTTGGTGCAGTGCATTGTAGACCTGTTCGCTGCAGGCACAGAAACGACGACCACGACACTTAACTGGGCATTGCTCATGATGGCAAATTATCCAGATGTTCAAGGTAAGAAATTGTTGCCACCAACTCCAGGTGAAGTAGTCAAAAGCAAAAGCTACCATGAAGTCCAGCCTCTGTCCAAAATCACAGAAAATTAGTCCAGAATAAAGAAATAATTTGTATATTATTTATACATACATCCGTATAAGCCGATTGTCTTTGATAGTATTCAAAGGGTGTAACTTTGTTTAGCATGGCACTGCTAGGATCCTTCACTCATTTCCTGCAGCTCTGCTGACATTCAGTATTCAGGAAAGGCATTATGAGGAATAATTTTATTTGCAATTAACGGGATTTTCTGCATTCTTATTTTCCTTGCTTGTGAAGTTCTTGTTGCTTTGGGGGGTTTTCCCCTGAATCTGCATGTGTTTTGCTCCCTCTAGTGGCCAATTCAATATTACACAAGTTTATGTTTGGCATAAAAACCTGCAATTTAAATCTGCAAAGAGAGAGATGCTGGACATAAAATGGTATAATATCAAATTGACCTCTAGAGAGAGCAAAACTTATATGGAACAACACCCCCCCCCCCAACAGGAACACATGAGCAAGGAAAATGAGCATCTGGGAAAACCCATTGTTTCTCAAAATTTGCCCAGCAGAGTGTCCCAAATAAAGCTTTGGTTTTATTTCCCTTAGAAAAAGTCCAGAAGGAGATAGATGACATTTTTGGTTCCTCAGCAATGTTTTCCTACCAAGATCGGAAGAAAGTGCCCTACACCAATGCTGTGATTCATGAGATCCAGCGTTTCAAATATATCTTATTGTTTGGAGTCCCCAGACAATGTTCAAAGGATGTGAACCTGTTTGGTTTTTTCATTCCAAAGGTAACGGAAGAGTTTTATTTCCTTATAATTTGCCTTTCTTGATTAGAACAACCAGTGAGCGATGTAATAGGACTAGAATTTAGAGAATTGGAACAATAAACTTTCTAAGGCAAAGTATGCTATAAAGAATACAGATAGTAGATGACCATGTAGTAATAAATGCAGTAAAAACAGATCGTATCTAATCACTGAAGCAGACTATAAAGGTGCCCTCTTGGGCTGTTCTGTTCTGCTACAATAAGAACATGATTACTATAATAAAACTAGAACCTCTAGAACAGAGATACCCAATGCTCACCGAGTGTTTTGAGGAAGTGAGCATGTCCAAGTAGGGCTTTTACTCAGTAAGGCTTCTGACAGGCTGTACAGTTATTTTTGAATGTTATTTGGCCACAGCTGCCACCCCAGCACAAAGATCTTCACTGTGTTACTGAAATTAAGTTCTGGCGATTATTTTGTGGCTAGCTCTGCATCCTGTGGCAGCCATTTTGTGGCTGAGCCTACTATGCTGTGTCAGAATTTCAAATGTGCTTGCAAGCTCAAAATGGTTGAAGGATCATAGAGTTGGAAGGAACATCCAGGGTCCTCAATCCCTGCACAATGCAGAAAATTCACTTCCAAATGTATTTTTTCACTTCCAAACAAAGAAATGGAAGCTGTAAAAGGTAAGAAGGACTCCTGTAAGTGGTGGAAAGCTAGTCCAAGTGAGATTAATAAAAGGGAACACAGGCTGTGGCAAATCAAATACAAGACTGTGATCAGGCAGGCAAAAAGGAATTATGAGGAGCATATTGCAAAAAAACCAAGACCAACAATAAAAATTTCTTCAAATATATTAGAAGCAGGAAACCAGCCAGGGAGGCAGTGGGGCCCTTGGATGACCAAGGGGTAAAAGGATTACTGAAGGAGGATAGGGAAATGGCTGAGAAGCTGAATGCATTTTTTGCCTCCGTCTTCACTATGGAAGATGAGAAATATTTGCCTGCTCCAAAACCACTTATTTTGGAAGGGGTGTTGAAAGACCTGAGTCAGATTGAGGTGACAAGAGAAGAGGTCCTACAACTGATAGACAAATTAAAAACTAATAAGTCACCGGGTCCGGATGGCATACATCAAAGAGTTCTGAAAGAACTCAAAGTTGAACTAGTGGATCTTCTGACAAAAATCTGTAATCTTTCATTGAAATCTGCCTCCGTTCCTGAGGACTGGAAGGTAGCAAATGTCACCCCCATCTTTAAAAAGGGTTCCAGAGGAGATCCGGGAAATTACAGGCCAGTCAGTCTGACTTCAATACCGGGAAAGTTGGTAGAAACCATTATCATTGACAGAATGAGTAGGCACATTGATGAACACAAGTAATTGAGGAAGACTCAGCATGGGTTCTGTAAGGGAAGATCTTGCCTCACTAAACTGTTGCATTTCTTTGAGGAGGTGAACAAACATGTGGACAAAGGAGACCCAATAGATGTTGTTTACCTTGACTTCCAGAAAGCTTTTGATAAACTTCCTCATCAAAGGCTCCTTAGTAAGCTCGAGAGTCATGGAGTAAAAGGACAGGTCCTCTTGTGGATCAAAAACTGGCTAATTAATAGGAAGCAGAAAGTGAGTATAAATGGGCAGTCTTCGCAGTGGAGGACGGTAAACAGTGGGGTGCCGCAGGCTCAGTACTGGGTCCCATGCTCTTTAACTTGTTCATAAATGATTTGGAGTTGGGAGTAAGCAGTGAAGTGGCCAAATTTGCAGATGACACTAAATTGTTCAGGGTGGTGAGAACCAGAGAGGATTGTGAGGAACTCCAAAGGGATCTGTTGAGGCTGGGTGAGTGGGCGTCAGCGTGGCAGATGAGGATCAATGTGGCCAAGTGCAAAGTAATGCACATTGGGGCCAAGAATCCCAGCTACAAATACAAGTTGATGGGGTGTGAACTGGCAGAGACTGACCAAGAGAGAGATCTTGGGGTCGTGGTAGAGAACTCACTGAAAATGTCAAGACAGTGTGCGATTGCAATAAAAAAGGCCAACGCCATTCTGGGAATTATTAGGAAGGGAATTGAAAACAAATCAGCCAGTATCATAATGCCCCTGTATAAATTGATGGTACAGTCTCATGTGGAATACTGTGTACAATTCTGGTCACCGCACCTCAGAAAGGATATTATAGCATTGGAAAAAGTGCAGAATAGAGCAAATAGAATGAGTCAAGGTTTGGAACACTTTCCCTATGAAGAAAGGTTAAAATGCTTGGGGCACTTTAGCTTGGAGAAACATCGACTGCGGGGTGACATGATAGAGGTTTATAAGATTATTCATGGGATGGAGAAAGTAGAGAAAGAAGTACTTTTCTCCCATTCTCACAATACAAGAACTTGTGGGCATTCGATTAAATTGCTGAGCAGTCGGGTTAAAATGGATAAAAGGAAGTACTTCTTCACCCAAAGGGTGATTAACATGTGGAATTCACTGCCACAGGAGGTGGTGGCAGCTACAAGCATAGCCAGCTTCAAGAGGGGGTTAGATAAAAATATGGAGCAGAGGTCCATCAATGGCTATTAGCCACAGTGTGTGTGTGTATATGTAAAAAAAAATTATACAGGGGCATTATGATACTGGCTGATTTGTTATCAATTCCCTTCCTAATAATTCCCAGCATGGCATTGGCATTTTTTATTGCAATCGCACACTGTCTTGACATTTTCAGTGAGTTCTCTACCACGACCCCAAGATCTCTCTCTTGGTCAGTCTCTGCCAGTTCACACCCCATCAACCTACCGTCCTTTACTGTGAAGACTGCCCATTTATACTCACTCTCTGCTTCCTATTAATTAGCCAGTTTTTGATCCACAAGAGGACCTGTCCTTTTACTCCATGACTCTTGAGCTTACTAAGGAGCCTTTGATGAGGAACTTTATCAAAAGCTTTCTGGAAATATGGTCTAAGACAGCATAGGGCACATCAGTTTGCAGTTTCCTCTCAAGTGTTGGGTATTTTTTCAATTTCACTTTTACAAAACAAAGGGTGCAGCCAGACGTACCATTAGTGGCGACACAGCTCTGTCTCGCTGACAGATTAAATGTGTTCGTTCAGATGTCCACATCTGGCAATCGATCGTCATCCGGGGTCATCCAGGCTTGCTACGCCTGAATTGCGCATTAATTTGACACCACAGAAAGTCCGGCCCTTTTTTCAAAACAGTGGCACAAGATCAGCTTTTTGTTGTTTGGACAGCTCACGCGCGATACTGCCTCCCACCTTCTTTTTTTTTTTTTTTAAAGCCCCAGTAGACATGCGCATTGCCAGATCATCTGGGAATCTGAGGTGATGCTTCTGCTTCTCCAATCAACACAGGATCGGAGGGGGGGGGGGAACGTTATCCCACTATTCAGAACAGGAAAAAAAATCTTTTTTTTTCAATGTGGAGGATTTCCAGATATCATTGTCACTGCCAATTTCTAGGAAATTAATTCCTGGCAGTTTTCTGGTTTGAATCCGCAATGATAATTCCGGAAATTTCCCCCCTTCCCCCCCCTGCCTCTGAAGCATTGTTTGATTTCCCACCTCCAAACAGTAGGGTGCATGTTCAATGGAACCCCCCCCCCCTCCCAGAAACCAACATCTGATCACGTATGCTCCAAGAAAAGAGCATGATAGTTTTGGATGTGTGATCACTCAACAACAGAATGAGTCGCATTCTTGGATGCTCGTCTGAACAGCCCTGCATCGAATCAATATTCAGCTGTTGAAATTTGAGCGCTGCACACCCGCTTTTAATGTGAGGTGTGGCCGCACCCAAAGTCATTTATAACTTTTACATTCCACAAAAGTGGCAAATATGGCATTTTTATATGCTAAGTAAGCTATAAAGGAAGTTATAATGTTACTGATGTAACTAACATGAATTTGAGCAGACTTCAGGCGATGGTGGAAGACAGGAGGGCCTGGTGTGACTTTGTTCATGGGGTTGCAAAGAGTTGGGCTCGACTGTGTTACTGAACAACAACAAAAAGGTAATAAAGAATGGACTTGATGTTAAAGCAGTAAATAGGTTTACTTAGGCTACATCGGACAGCAAGTATAATACGTATTTCAGTTTCTCCCCTCCCAATTGTCATCCCCCCCCTCCCCACTGGCTTCAAAATTTCTGCAAATTTTACATCTCTAGTCCCCAGCCAAACTGAGCTGCTGTATACCTGAGAACCAAGTTCCCAGCACAGAAAATGCACCATATGTCTGACCACCAGGAGTCACCCGTAGTGGATATTGGGAAAATATGAAGAAAATATAATATATAGTATTGTGCTTAAAGAAGAGCCCTGTGGCGCAGAGTGGTACAGCGGCAGTCGGAACCCTCTGCTCATGACCTGAGTTCGATCCCAGCAGAAGTTGGTTCAGGTAGCCGGCTCAAGGTTGACTCAGCCTTCCATCCTTCCGAGGTCGGTCAAATGAATCCCCAGCTTGCTGGGGGAAAGTGTAGAGGACCGGGGAAGGCAATGGCAAACCACCCCATCAAAAGTCTGCTGTGAAAACGTTGTGAAAGCAACGGTACCCCAGAGTCGAAAATGACTGGTGCTTGCACAGGGGACTACCTTTACGTTTTTTTTTTTTACAATTTTTTTTTTCTTTATTATGCACCAAAGTGAAAACCACAAAAACATAAACAGCAAAAAATAAAATAAAAATAGAACTAAGAAAAAACACATAAAGGAAAACACATAAACAGACAATACACAATCTTCACATCCAATACATTATCCAAGTGTAATCCAACCTCCCTCCACCATACAGACATACTCCCAATCATCCCGGGAGTGTTCAGAGATTTTCCTTTATGTTTCTATTATTCCAATGTTAGTCCTTTACTTTTTACCCAACAATATACTGGATCCCAAGTCTCTTTACACTTTTGCATATTGCCATCATGTAACCTTGTGGTCATTAAGTCTAACTCTGCAGCTTCTATGAGTTTAACAATAAATTCTTCCCTGGTAGGTATTTTGGGCATCTTCCAGTATTTGGCGTATAGTATTCTCGCAACAGTAACAATATACATTAACACTTTTATTATTTTGGGTGGTAAGTTCTCTCTACAAATGTTTAGAAGATATAATTCTGGTGAGTAGTGTAGATTAATTTTTAGAATTTTTTGGGTCCAGGTGTTAATCAAGGCCCAGTACTTCTTGGCATGCTCACATTGCCACCAAATGTGAAACAATGACCCTTTGGTCTTTTTGCACTTCCAACATTTGTTGGAATAGCTGGGGTAGATTTTAGCTAGACGATCTGGTGTCAGATACCAACGATACATCATTTTGTACAGGTTTTCCTTGAAAATAGCAGACTTAGTTAACTTTAGATTTCGTTTCCATATTTTCTCCCAGTCTTCTAAGTCAATGTTAAAACCGAAATCTCTTAGCCATTTTATCCAAGATTCTTTTACTATTTCCCCTTGCATTTTATCTCGAAGTACCCACTCATAAATTTTTGAGATTAATTTCTGATCTGTCTGGATAATTTGGTCAAGATCATTTAATTTCTTGGGAAAACCTCTTCCTTTATCTCTTTGGTATTGTTATTGGATTTGACATTTTAGCCACCAATCTGATTGGACCATTCCTTCTAATTGCAGATTATTTTGTCTGTCTAACAAATTTTGATAACAAATTGGGTTATTCCAGTCATATAGATTGGGATGGGTATAGGCCTCTACTGGTGACAGCCATAGTGGAGTATAGGAATAAAATTTTCTAATTTTATTTATTTATTTATTTATTGCTTTACATTTATATCCCGCCCTCTCTGCAAGCGAACTCAGGGCGGCTTACAAAATCATAAAAACAATCAATTCCATAAAACATATAAAACCATATTTCACTTATCAATTTAAAACTATTTGCGCTGTCTCAATCCAGTCTGGCGGTATTGGGTTCTGACTATGATCGCCAGCTTCTGTAGGATGTCCGGTGGCAGCCCATTTTCAGTCAACCAGAAAAGCCTGTCTAAACAGTTCGGTCTTACAGGCCCTGCGGAACGCCGACAAATCCCGCAGGGCCCTTATAGCTTCTGGGAGGGTGTTCCAAAGTTCTGGTGCTGCCACCGAGAAAGCCCTGGATCTTGTTGCGCATAGCCTGGCTTCTTTTGGGCCAGGGGCAGACAGCAGATTTTTTGTCCCTGATCGCAGTGCTCTCTGGGGGATATATGGGGAAAGGCGGTCCCGTAGATAGGCAGGTCCCTGACCATCTAAATTCCATCCAAATTCTAAAAAGAGACTTTCTTATCTCATGTCTCCAAAACAAACTATTTTGTGGAGGGTTTTGGTACCAAAGATATCCATGCCATCCTTTCCCCAAACCTGCTCCCTCAATAGCCAATTGTAACAATGTTGACAGGATTAGCTTGCTGTCTCTTTAACTCAGAAGCTAAATCATTGCCCAATAAAAGCATCAGTAAAGAGGGTAAACTCCTTTGAAAACTCTGGAGTTCTCAATACTGGCATCAGTGGTCAGAACCACTTTCAGATGTTCATACGCTTTTTGACACTCTGCATTCCAGATTACTGGATCAGGGTTCTTCTTCTTGGTGCACTCACATAGCGGTGCTGCTATCGTGCTAAACTCAGGTATAAACCTCCTGTAGTATTCTACTACGCCCAAGAACGCTCGAATTTGTTTCTTGGTTTGGGGTCTAGGCCACTCATGTATGGCTTGCACCTTCCCCCAATCTGCTTTGATCTTACCTCCTCCTAGCACATGCCCTAAATACTTAACCTCAGCCATGGCTAGTTGACACTTAGATGCTTTGATGGTGAGACCCGCATCTTTCACTCGCTGTAACACAATGGCCACATGCTGCAAATGTTCCTTCCATGTAGCACTGAAAATAGCAATATCGTCAATATATGCAAGCGCAAATTCTTTCAGTCCTACTAGCATCTTATCAATTACTCTCTGGATTGAGGCTCCAGTCTCTTCGGGGGTGTGGGTTCGAATCCCACCGCTGCCACCAATTATAGCAGCGCCCGCCTCAAGGCCTCACTGGATCTCTATATTTCAGTCTCTTCGGGGTATTTTTACTTGTTTCTTTGATGGGACCACAGCAGCTTTGTTTGCTCTTCCCACAAAATATAGGCTCACGAGAACTTTAACTTAAACCACAGATTTATTGTAACAAAAAGTCTTAACTGGGGATATGGGAGATATTTACACAGGCTTATACGTTTGTTCTGTTGTTTCAGGCTTTTCAATCACTTTTATTTTCTTGAGTCTTTCACAGTTACACGGTTCACAGTTTCCCTTCAACTCACTCTCCACCTCTAGCCAAGGTCTGGCCTCTTGGGATTGATGTGTCTAGTCTCACCCCTCGATTGGAGTCTCTCCTCTCAGCCCTTCTTGGTGTCTCAGACCCACATCCACTCCCTCAACCTCCTCACTAGATCTTTAGAGTAGTTTCCTGGTGTCTGTGACCATTCCGGTCTTAACTGACTCACACACACCCAGCCCTCTTGGCTGGTTTTGTCCAGCTGGCAGTCTCTGGAAGACTTCCCCGTCTCCGTCTCCAGCTTCTTCACAGGATCAGCTGCCCTCTCAGCCCTTCTGGCAGGCTCGAACTGACCCTCTCAGTCTCTGTCAGGCCCCAACACTGACAGACCCCTCTGACAGGCCACAACTCTGTCAAAGATTGACTGACCGAATCCCTGCCTCAGCAGTTTCTCTCCCTCAACTACTTTTTTTTCCCTCCCTGAGAGCTCCGAGCACTTTGCCCCCACCCTCAGGTCACCTGACGCAGCCCTGTGCGTCTTCAGTTTATGCTTAACCCATTGCTTTCCGTCACACCAATATTCTTTTATTTTTCAATGTAAACCATTCTATTAACCATACAATCCGACTAGCCTTATGATACAGATTCCATTCTGGCAGGGCGAGTCCACCTCTAAGTTTACTATCCTGGAGTACTTTAAGTCTGATTCTTGGCTTTTTATTCTGCCAGATAAACGATGAAATTATTTTATTGATCTGTTGGAAGAAGGATTCCGGGAGTATGATAGGAATCATCTGGAAAAGGAATAGTATCCTTGGCAACACATTCATTTTTATAGTTGCAATCCTACCCAAAAGTGAGATATGCAGATCTTTCCATCTGATTAAATCTTCTCGGATTTCTTTTACTAATTTCTCATAGTTATCCCGATACAGATCTTTAAGTTAATTGGTCATTTGAATTCCTAAATATCTTACTTTTTCCCCATATGCAAATCCCGATTTGACTTCGAATTGATTGATTCGTTCTTTATTCATATTTTTTGTGAAGAATTTAGTTTTCTGCACATTAATCTTGAGTCCAGATACTTGTCCATATTGTTTAAATATTTCTTTCAATTGTTCAATAGAAGAATTTGGGTCTTCCAAAATACACAGCAAATCATCTGCAAAAGCTTGAATCTTTAACTCCTCTCCCCTAACTTTAGTACCTTTTATTCTGTCATCGTCTCTTATTCTTTTTGTTAAAAATTCTAATGTTAGTATGAATAGAAGTGGCGATAAGGGGCATCCTTGTCTTGTACCCTGTGCTATTGCAATCGAGTCTGTTTTGGTATTGTTAAAATTGATCCTTGCGCTTTGTTCCGTATAGATGGTTTCTACCAATCTACAAAAATTTTCACCACAGCCCACTGCCTCTAACGATTTCAGAATAAAGCTCCAGTTAACATAAGAACATAAGAGAAGCTATGTTGGATCAGGCCAACGGCCCATCAAGTCCAACACTGTGTCACACAGTGGCAAAAATGTTATATACACACATACACTGTGGCTAATAGCCACTGATGGACCTGTGCTCCATATTTTTATCTAAACCCCTCTTGAAGGTGGCTATACTTGTGGCCGCCACCACCTCCTGTGGCAGTGAATTCCACATGTTAATCACCCTTTGGGTGAAGAAGTACTTCCTTTTATCCGTTTTAACCTGTCTGCTCAGCAATTTCATCGAATGCCCACGAGTTCTTGTATTGTGAGAAAGAGAGAAAAGTACTTCTTTCTCTACTTTCTCCATTCCATGCATTATCTTGTAAACCTCTATCATGTCACCCCGCAGTCGACGTTTCTCCAAGCTAAAGAGTCCCAAGCGTTTCAACCTTTCTTCATAGGGAAAGTGCTCCAGCCCTTTAATCATTCTAGTTGCCCTTCTCTGCACCTTCTCTAATGCTATAATATCCTTTTTGAGGTGCGGCGACCAGAATTAGGAAGGGAATTGAAAACAAATCAGCCAGTATCATAATGCCCCTGTATAAACCGTTGACATTAACTGATGTTATTTGTAGTCCCGTCTTGGTATTCATTTTAAAAGGTCTATACTATCTGGTATTATTCTCTGGTCTTTCTTGATTTGCATCCTTGTCCTTACTCCTCCTTTTCTCGACTTCTGTGTGGTTTCTTCCTCGGATTTATTCAGACAATCTTCTTCTTGTTCTTCCCCCGTTTCAGATTCACGACTACTTGGGTCTACAAATTGGTCCCAAAAATTGGTCCCCCCCCCAAAAAAAAACTTTTCCAGAGAGGTTATATTATGTCTTCTAGTTTGATAGATGAAAAAAATTCCTTCCGGAATTAGCCATCTGAACTGTACTGAATGCTTCATCAACCAAGTTGTCAGTTTACGATATTTAAACCTACGCTGACGCACTTCCCAGGGCATGTCTTTCAATACCTTAATGTTCACTTCCTTCCACTTCAGCTCCTGTTCTTTAACTTTTTTCAAAAAATTTTCACATGTTTGTGAGATGAGTAAATTTGACTTGGACCTCCCTTGCCAGGTTGTGTTTCCTCATATAGCTTGAGGAAACTCTTTTGGCCCATTCAATATCTCTCTTCCCCTCTTCCAACCATTCTTCATCTTCAAAGGTCAGTATATCCAAAATTTTATCTATTAGACTTTCATCCTTTTCCTCTGGTATATTCTGAAAACGTAATATATATGCTGCTTTTTCCATCTCTAACTTTATTACTCTTTCCTCTAGTTTTGCCATACTTGCTTTATTTTCCCGAGCTATATTGGCAGTATCCTTCTCATTTTCCTCTATCTTATCCACCTTGGCGGCTAGGCTGTGGACCTGTTGAGTATTAGCTAACAGTTGTTTTTGAAATTCTTCAACTTGCTTATTGGTTTTTATTATTTGCCCCATCAAGTCTACTTTCATCGTCTCTAAAGCTTCTTGATTTTGCCTGAAGCCTGCCATCACAATATTTTGCAATTTCTCAAAAGCATCTTGATTGGCCATTTCTGGTGTTGCTTTCCCCCCTCCCCCTGGGGGTGGTGGTGGGGTGCCTTGTCCCAATTTTTTAGCTTTGGTTCCCATTCCTATTTCCTGGTAACTTTCTGCACCGCTAAGTCAAATATTGATTTTGTTTTTCCACTTTCTCAGGTATTTTTCTATGCTTCTATTTTTCTATTTATTTTCTATTTTTTCCCCTTATTTCAACCCAAAATCTCTTCACCTTACAATCTATGTTGTTAATTTTACTCAAATATCTGTTCAGTTAATTAGTCTAAACCTTATATAATTAAGAACAATTCAATTCATTACATTAAGTTCAATTCATTAAGTAATACAGTTACTCTATTAAGAATAATTCAATTCATTACATTAAGTTCAATTCATTAAGTAATACAATTACTCTATTACACAATTACACAAATACACAGTTAGTTATTATTTCTATTACCTCAGACATCCACTAGTCCTCTTTCCACTTGTTCAGCATCTATATACACTTGTTAAGTTCTCTGCCATACTGTTAAATTATCGATTCCATAATCCATCATATATTAAGTTCACCCTTTCTAGTTCCTTCTCCCTTCTCTTCTTCCTCTTCTTCCACTATGGAGCACTTTTTTCTTCCTTTCTTCCTGCAGTTCTTCTGATTTTGTAGCACTAGTTATTGTCTTTGGTTACACAAATTATTCCAACGTCTCCAAAACCTCATACACCCATCTTCAGTGAGGAGACAGCCGCAGCGAAGCCGCTGCTCAAAACCATCTCCCCACCCTTTGCCAAGTATACACCTCCCAAGTTCTGTGCTTTTTCTCTCTTCCTCTTAGACAGTACTATACAATCAGTTCTCCACACCGTCTATGCACTTTCCCTCCTTGAAGAAGACGCCATTCCCCTCCTGTCTTGTACTTTCACTTTCAACAACACCCACGCCGCCATTAACCTTCGTTCCACATAGCACTTTCAGTCACTTCTTTTCTTTCCCCTTCTGTTTATTTTTCTTTATATCTCCTTATTTCTTCCTCTCCAATTATTTTGTACTATATTCTCCACTTAAGCCCCCTCTTTCCGTCTCTCTGCCTCCAGTCACTCACCCCGTCCGCTCGTCTGCTCGTTCTCACCGTTCAGTCACTGCCGCCACTGTCCGTCTTTAACTTTCTTTCACATTCGACTCCGCTCCGACTTCCCCGTCTCCATCTTTATTGCTGGATGTTATAATTTCTGCCTTCTTTCAGCTCAAACCTCAGAATGTCTGCCCCTCGCCTCCGCCTTAAACACATCTCAGCCTCTCATCTGCCGCGGTCGCTGCCATTAACACTGCTTGCCGCTCGCCTCGTTCTCCGTTCTCCGCTCTCGGTTCTGACACTCACCCGCCAGTTCAGTCTCAGTCATCGATGGGCACCAGTGAGATCAAGGTTTCAGCTTCCAAATTCTTTTGGTTGTTTCTTTATTGGAAATCAAACGTTGTCTCCGTCCACTCCCTTGTCCGGTGGCCCTGGTTAGTCACCAAGGTGTTGCTGGGCATCGGCTACAGGGACAAGTTGGGGTTGGATGAGGAGCCTCCGCTCCCCCTCCACTCCCAAAAAGCTCCCCAAACTGCGATGTGTCTTCTGACACTTCTTTAGGAGGTACTCCCCCTCCGGGAAGTCCTCCCAAATATATATGTTTCAATTTCATTTTAAGTTCTCTGGCTCTAATCCGCAGGGGTCCTCAAACTTTTTGGGCCTGAGGGCACACGTTTCGATTCTGACAGTGTGGTAGGTGCAGTCACAAAATGTCTTTTTTGAGAAGGTACAACCAGATACAATATGGCAGCTATAGTTACCTTCAGTGAAGATCCTCATTAGGGATGAGCATGAGTCGGGAAAATGCTCATTTGGTTTGCGGCGTGCCAAGTTTGCAAACTACAAACTTTAATTAACTTTTAGAGGTTAAAAGTAACTAGTAGAACAGCCCCCTTGGTGGGCTAGAGAGACCAGACTTGTAGGAGATCTCTAGCTGATTCTCCTTAGGGCCTGCAGCCTTAACCTATTCATTTCTGGAGTAGTACGGCTATGGACCTCCAAGCCTAAGAACAAGAAATGAAACCATTTCAGGAAGGATATCTGAAATACATAGGGTTGCCAAGTCCAATTCAAGAAATACCTGTGGACTTTGGGGGTGGAGCTAGAAGACGTTGGGGGTGAAGCCAGGAGCAAGGGTATGACAAGCCTAATTGAACTCCAAAGGGAGTTCTGGCCATCACATTTAAAGGGACCGCATGCCTTCCTTCTATAGGAAATAATGAGGGATAGGGACACCTTCTTTTGGGGCTCATAGAATTGGACCCCCTGGTCCAAACTTTTTGAAACTTGGAAAGTATTTTGGGGAAAGGCACTGGATGCTATGCCGAAAGTTTGGTGCCTCTACCTAAAAAAAATCCCCCCCCCAGAGCCCCAGATACCCGCGGATCAATTCTCAATGATTTCCTATTGGAATAAGTCTCCATAGGGTGTTCACAGACACTTCCCCTCCCCCCCCCCACTTTCTGATGACCCTGAGGCAGGGGGAGGGCCTCCAAACCGGGGGATCCCCTGCCCCACCTGGGGATTGGCAACCCTAGAAATACGTCTGTATGTGAACTGTTTATCAAGGCTGAGGAGAATTCGTATCTCCTACAATTCACAGGAGTTTCCCTTCTTTCACAGTCCTCCCAGCTCTCCAGATAAACTTAACAGCATCAAAGATAGGGCTGCCAACAACCTGGAGAAAAATATTACATCGTTTTTATAGAGTCTTAGACCGATCTTACTCTCACATTTGTCTTCTCAGCGTGGCTAACTTCCAATTTCCCACTATCTGTGCCGGGACTGCAGCAAGCATCGGTGTTTTCGCGCAGCAAAAGGAAACCACTAAAAAACAGTTTCCGTTTGCTGTGCGAAAACGCCAAACTTTGCTGTAGCCCCAGCTCAGATAATGGGAAATTGGAAGGTAACCGCGCTGAGATGAATGTGAGAGCAGGGTAAGGTGAGTGAGACATCGATCTTAATGTTATTCACCTCTATACCCAGAGAACTTCAACAGTTTCTACGCATGAAATTTCTATTAAAGGGGCAGGACACTTTTCTTCCAGTTTGTTGGCAAACCTAATCAAAGGCTCCAGCTGGCCTGATCCACCGTGCAATAGAATACAATCCGAGAGAGGTCACTATAATGGATAACACAACAAAAAAATGCAAGCTAGTGACCAATTTACTAAGAAGTATATAGAAATCAGTCCAAATGTCCAAAACATGTATATTAAAAAAAAAAGGGATGCAGAATGTCTCCAGCAACAATTTCACATTGGCACAAGAAGCCACATACTGAGCTGTAGCCAATGTGAAATTGTTGCTGGAGACGCTCTACGTCCCTTTAAAAAAAAAAATTGTATAATTTTTATTTATTTATTTCTCTCTCGGCTTGGCTTCGCGAACGAAGATTTAAGAAGGGTGCAATAGTCCACGTTTGCTGCAGGCTCGCTGGTGGCTGACAAGACCAATGTGGGACAGGCAGGTCCGGCCACAGCGGCTGCAGGGAAAAGTCTGATTTAGGTTTGGTCCTGTAGCAGTGCGATTCTTCCTCAATCTCCTTTTGTCCTCAAGACCAGCTATGCGTGTGTTCTCAAAGGAAGAGACAGCCTGGTGGATGGTGTGCCTCCATGCTTTGCGATCTGAGGCTAGGTCAGACCACTGGTGATGGTTGATGTGACAGGTGCTAAGGGATTTCTTCAAGGAGTCCTTGTACCTCTTCTTTGGTGCCCCTCTATTTCGATGGCCGGTGGAGAGTTCGCCATACAGGGCAATCTTGGGAAGGCGGTGGTTTTCCATCCTAGAAATATGCCCTGCCCAGCGCAGCTGCGTCTTCAACAGCAGTGCCTCGATGCTGGTAACCTCTGCCCGCTTGAGGACTTCAGTGTTGGTCACAAAGTCACTCCAGTGGATGTTGAGGATGGTGCGAAGGCAGCGCTGATGAAAGCGCTCAAGGAGTCGCAGGTGATGACAGTATAAAACCCACGATTCGGAGCCATAGATGAGGGTTGTCATCACAACCGCTTTGTAAACATTGATCTTTGTGCCTTTTTTCAGATGCTTGTTGCTCCACACTCTTTTGTGCAGTCGGCCAAATGCACGGTTTGCCTTTGCCAGCCTGTTGTCAATCTCCTTGTCGATCTTGGCATCTGAGGAGATGATGCACCCCAGGTAGCTGAACTGCTGGACTGTCTTCAAAACTGATTCACCCACAGTGATGCAGGGAGGGTGATAATCTTCCTGGGGTGCAGGCTGGTGGAGAACTTCTGTCTTCTTCAGACTAACTTCTAGGCCGAATAGCTTGGCAGCCTCTGCAAAGCAGGACGTCATATGCTGCAGAGCTGATACCGAGTGGGAGACGAGTGCAGCATCGTCAGCAAACAGTAGCTCTCGGATGAGTTTTTCCATTGTCTTGGAGTGTGCCTTTAGTCGCCTCAGGTTGAACAGGCTGCCATCGGTGCGATAGCGGATGTAGACACCATCGTCCTCATCTAGATCTACTGCGGCTTACTTCACATTTATATCCCACCCTCTCCGCAAGCAAACTCAGGGCGGCTTACAACATCATAAAAACAATCAATTCAATAAAACATATAAAACCATAATTTACTTATCAATTTTAAAACCATTCTAGCGCTGTTTCAATCCAATGTAGGCGGTATTGACTTTCCGACTATGACCGCCAGCATTCTGTAGGATGTCCGGTGGCAGCCCTTTTCCAATCAAACCACAAAAGCCTGTCTAAACAGTTCAGTCTTACAGGCCCTGCGGAACGCCAACAAATCCCGCAGGGCCCTTATAGCTTCTGGGAGGGTATTCCAAAGTTCTGGTGCTGCCACCGAAAAAGCCCTGGATCTTGTTATGCATAACCTGGCTTCTTTTGGGCCAGGGGCAGACAACAGATTTTTTGTCCCTGATCGCAGTGCTCTCTGGGGGATATATGGGGAAAGGCGGTCTCGTAGATAGGCAGGTCCCTGACCATAGAGGGCTTTAAAGGTTAGTACCAACACCTTGAAGCGAACTCGGAACACAACAGGTAACCAGTGCAGCTCTCTCAGCACTGGCTGAATGTGCTCCCGTCGTGGCAGCCCCATTAACAGCCGTGCCGCAGCGTTCTGCACTAGTTGTAGTCTCCGGGTTAGCGTCAGGGGTAGCCCCATGTAGAGAGCATTACAGTGATCTATTCTTGAGGTGACCGTAGCATGGATTACCGTCGTTAAGTCGTTGCGCTTCAGGTAAGGGGCCAGCTGCTGCACTTGCCAAAGATGAAAGAAGGCAGATCTAACGGTGGCTGCCACCTGAGCCTCCATTGTAAGGGAGGATTCAAGGAGCACGCCTAAGCTCTTGACCTTAGGGACCGGTATCAGTGGTACCCCGTCAAGGGCCGGCAGCTGGATCTCTCTCCCCGGACCGCCCCGACCCAGGTAGAGAACCTCCGTCTTCGTCGGATTCAATTTCAGCCGACTCAGTCTGAGCCAAGAAGCCACGGCTTGTAACGCCAGGTCTAGATTTTCCAGGGTACAGTCAGACTGGCCACTCATCAATAGGTAGAGCTGGGTGTCATCCGCATATTGATGGCAACCCAGTCCGTACCTCCTGACAATCTGGGCAAGGGGGCGCATATAGATATTAAATAGCATCGGGGATAGGACCAATCCCTGCGGCACCCCACAACTAAGAGAGTGCCTCTGGGATGCTTCCTCCCCTATCACCACCCTTTGGCCCTGATCTTGGAGAAAGGAGGTCAGCCACTGCAAGGCAGATCCCTGAATCCCCACATCGGCAAGGCGGGTAGTCAGTAGCTGATGGTCAACCGTATCAAAAGCAGCTGACAGATCCAATAACAACAGCACTGCAGAGCCGCCCTGATCCAGATGTCGCATAAGATCATCTATGAGGGCGACCAGAACTGTCTCCGTCCCGTGACATGGCCGGAAGCCGGACTGGAATGGATCCAGTGCGGAAGTGTCCTCCAGGAATCCCTGCAGTTGAGTCGCCACCGCCCGCTCTATGACCTTACCCAGAAAGGGAAGGTTTGACACCGGCCGATAGTTCGCCAATGTGGCCGGGTCTGCTGATGGTTTTTTTAAGAGGGGACGGACCACTGCCTCTTTAAGAGGTGTGGGAAAGATCCCTTCAGTCAGGGACCTGTTGATAATGTCCTGTAGTGGTTCACGCAGCCACGTTTGGCTAGCCTTTATAAGCCAAGACGGGCACGGATCTAACCTACAGGTCGTAGGGCGCACAGCTGCAAGGATCTTGTCGACTTCCTCCAGACTGAGTGGACCAAAGGAATCCAAAATTGGACCAGAAGACGTGCTCGGTGCCCCAAGTTCATCTACTGTATTAATTATGGCGGGTAAGTCGTGTCGGAGCGACGAGAACTTATCTGTGAAAAAGCTCGCAAAAGCCTCACAGCCTATTTCCGATTCTCTATTATTTTGTTTGCCCTGCGGCAATTCTGTTAATGACCGAATTATACTAAACAATTGTGCTGGACGCGAGGTCGCAGATGCGATTCTGGATGCAAAGTGATCCTTCTTTGCAGTCCGAATAGCCATCTCATAGGTCCTCATAAATGACCTATATGATGTTCTCGTAGCTTCGTCACGAGCGTGGCGCCATTGTCTCTCTAGTTGTCTTAATCGTCGCTTCATTGATCGCAGCTCTGGGGTATACCACGGAGCGGATCGTGATCGAGGATGAAGAGGACGTCTGGGAGTGATTTCGTCGATGGCCTCGGAGAGCCGGTTATTCTCCACTAGTTCATCCAACGAGGCGCCGGTGGGCCAAGGGTCCCGTATAGCCATCTGAAGCCGCAATGGGTTCATCTGACTACGCGGGCGAGCCAAAATCTGCTCACCGCCTAAACGGGACAGGGGTGGCATATCCACACGGGCCTTCAGGACCTGGTGGTCAGACCATGGCACTGTCTCAGCAGATATCTGACCCACTGCTACTCCCGCCGCAAAGATCAGGTCTAGTGTGTGTCCGGCCTGATGCGTGGGCGCCGTTACATATTGGGAAAGTCCTAGTGCTGCCATGGAAAGCACTAGGTCCGTCGCGCAAGTGGAAGCTGCGTCCTCAGCATGGACATTGAAGTCACCCAGGACTATAAGTCGAGGGTGCTCCAATGCCCAGCCTGTTACAGCCTCCATCAAGGATGGCAGGGCACTGGCTGGTGCGTTAGGTGGACGGTACACCAGCCAGATTGCCAAACTTTCCCCAACGTCCCACTCCAGGCCCACACATTCCACGCCCTTGATCTCTGGTGGCGGAAGTATCCTGAAGGAGCAATCCTCCCGTATGAAAAAGGCCACCCCTCCCCCCCGCCCGCTAGTCCGGGCCTGGTGAAGGACGGAGAACCCAGGTGGGGCTACTTGGGAGAGAGCAACTGTCTCCCCCTCCCGCACCCAGGTCTCCGTCACGCAAGCCAGGTCCATGTCCTGCCTGATGAAAAAATCTTGCAGGACTGAGGTTTTATTATTTATGGACCTGGCGTTGCACATCACCAGGGACGGAGGCGAGTGTCTCCACTTGGCCCTCCCACTTGCTATCCTTGGGATGGGACACAGGCTGGAAGGGGGGCGAGCCCTCGTGTCTCGTACTCCTTCTGTTCACATTCTGCCTGCTCCCACCGCTGTACTTTCCCCTCCCCAGGAGCACTGGAATCCCCTGGCCCGACATCACTTACCAAAGATTTTCCGAAGTCTGGGTCTCTGTCTTGAGTCAGCAACCACACAACGTATTCTGTTCTTTTGCCCACTCTACCTGAAAATTTCTGACCACTATATATCTATATAATTGAATCACTATAAATCTATATAATTGAATCAATATTGGTCCCAGGTCTGATGAAGACTGGAAAGAAACTAGTACTTAATCGATTGGCTTGTCTCCACACTACTTTGGGACTTGAATATACATATTTTGGACATTTGGACTGATTTCTATATACTTCTTAGTAAATTGATCACTAGCTTGCATTTTTTTTTGTGTGTCTGATCCACCATGCGGCATCCATGCGCTCCCAGGCCGGATGGTATGGCTTAATACACAAATGAGCTCCCGATGGACTTTTACTAAAAAAAAAAAAGCACAGGTTACAACTGTGCACTTATTCCTTCATGAGCAAAGTTTATATAAATCATGACATAAACAAATGTTATCGTTTTCCTTTCAGGGGGCCACTGTTATTACAGATCTCCGCTCTGTTCTTCTTGACCCTAAGCATTGGGAGAAACCTCATGAGTTCAACCCAAATCATTTTTTGGACAAGGATGGAAATTTTGTGGAGAGAGAAGCATTCCTTCCATTTGGAGCAGGTAAATGTCGATGTCCAAACTAATTTGTGGCTGATATTCATAGAACTATTTGCCCTATTTAGTGCTGAGCTTTGCAGAAAAATTCATTAGATAAGAGGTTTTCATAAAATATGAGGAGGGACGGTGGCTCAGCTGTAAAGCATCTGCTTGGTAAGCAGAAGGTCCCAGATTCTATCCCTGGCATCTCCAACTAAAAAGGGTCCAGGCAAGTAGGTATGAAAAACCTCAGCTTGCGACCCTGGAGAGCCACTGCCAGTTTGAGTAGACAATATTGACTTTGATGGACCAAGGGTCTGTTTCAGTAGAAGGCAGCTTCAGATGTTAATATGTTCATGAGACCTCCTTCTCAGTCCTGTATTTTTTTGTGGATGAAATATAAAGTCCTATGACTACAAGTTGGAGGTAATAAGAAACTTCCTTATCTTTTGCTAGTGAGTCCTAGTGGCTAGACTAGAGTGTCAGACTAAGATCTGGAGACCCAGGTTTGAATCCCCGCTCTGCCCTGGAAACTTTCTGGGTGACCCTGGGCCAGTCACATACTCTCAGCCTAACCTACTTCATAGTGCTGTTGAGAGGATGGAATGGAGGAAAGGAGAACACTGTAAGCTGCTTCAGAAGGGAGGGTTATAAACGAAGCATATGAAACAATACATTTCATATAACATCACAGAGGTATTATCAGGGGTGGAATTCTAGCAGCAGCTCCTTTGCATATTAGGCCACACACCCCTGATATAGCCAATCCTCCAAGAGCCTACAAGGCTCTTCTTACAGGGTCTGCTGGGAGCTCTTGGAGGATAGGCTACACCAGGGGCATGTGACCTAATATGCAAAGGAGCTCCTGCTAGAATTCCACCCCTGGGTATTATACAGAGGAAGGCCAAATATATTAGTAGTGCTTGTTTTGATCGAGCCCTGAACCTAGATGACCCTGGCTAGCCCAATCTCATCAGATCTCAGAAGCTAAACAGAGTTGGCCCTGGTTAGTGCTTGGATGGGAAACCACCAAGGAAGCCCAGGTTGGCTATGCAGAGGCAGGCAATGGCAAACCACCTCTGAAAGTCTCTTGCCTTGAATACCCTATAGGGTCACCATAAATTGGCTTTCACTCGACAGCGCTTTCTACCACAATCCTGCTGGAAACTCAGCAGTGTTTTTGGCAGAAGTCTTCCACAGCTGCTTGACCTCAGATTCCAAAAGTGGAGATATCAAACGTAGAATGCATGGCCTTCTCCATGAAAAAGCCTCTGCTTTGCCCTGGAGGGAAGACTCCTTCCATGTAGCTCCCTGCTCAAGCAACACGGCATCACCTGTGTCTCACTGAATTGAACTCTCTTCAGTGCTACGGGATCCCTACGGGATCTTAGCCAATTCCGTAGGGTGTGCAAAACCGCCCTCTTCCGGCTAGCCTTCTAAGATGGAATAAACATCACGCCATCATTAATATAACTGAGATAGTAGCACTATTAGATTATATTTTTAGACTGTTTTTAGATTATTTAAATACTTAATTGTTAATTGTATTTAATTGTATTATCTTGTTTTATTGTTTTAACATGGCTTTTGCCATGTCCTGTAAGCCACCCTGAGCCTGCCTCGGCGGGGAGGGTGGGGCATAAATAAAATTTATTTTTATTATATTATTATTATATTATTATTAGTACTAGAGATCAGATCAGCCCCCATGCCCTCTGTATTTTTGTGTGTGTGTCTGCACCGGGAAGTCATGGCGACCTGATCTCTGATGACTGATCCTACTGGGGGCCTGGAGGGTATTTAAAGAGGTGGCTGAATAAAACCTGCCCCTGCCCTCCTGGCTGCTGGTATTCCAAGGAGGTTTCCCATCCAAACAGTAGCCAGGGCTCATGCCTTCCCTATTGTTAGGTTGAATGCTCTGCTTCCTTCCTTTTCATGGCTTGATAATGTTCACTCCCTACCTCTTCAAAACTGTATACAACACAGCAAATAATAATAAAAAGAATCAGTTCTCCAGCCAAATAATCAGGACCTTTTTTTGTAGCAGGAACTCCTTTGCATATTAGACCACCCTCCCTATGTAGCCAATCCTCCAAGAGCTGACAGCGTTTTTCTTATAGGGCCTACTGTAAGCTCTTGGAAGATCGGCTACATCAGGGGTATGTGGTCTAATATGCAAAGGAGTTCCTGCTACAAAAAAGGTCCTGCAAATAAGTGGAGACCCCAAACAACACTGCTCCTGCATCTTCTCTTCCTTTCCCCATCTTTAATTTCTCCTTTCACAGTTTTTGTTATCTGCAGTATTGCTGGACTAAGTAATTCATAGTAGTGTTCATATTGCAATGGTTGCTATTAAAATAGGTAGTACTGGTTGACTTCGTACATACAAAGAAGCTTGGGTGAACTTCCCCTTTCAGTATTCTCCATCCTAATCCCAAACCTACTTTCCCTAAAATGCAATATTATATCATTATGTAGCTAATGAACAGATGATCAGATGCTTAGAGAAGAAAATGGTCTATGCCAAGGGTGGTCAAACATGCTTAATGTAAGAACCACATAGAGTAAACATCAGATAAGAACATAAGAGAAGCCATGTTGGATCAGGCCAATGGCCCATCCAGTCCAACACTCTGTGTCACACAGTGGCAACAATTTTTATATACACACACACACTGTGGCTAATAGCCACTGATGGACCTGTGCTCCATATTTTTATCTAAACCCCTCTTGAAGGTGGCTATGCTTGTGGCCGCCTCCACCTCCTGTGGCAGTGAATTCCACATGTTAATCACCCTTTGGGTGAAGAAGTACTTCCTTTTATCCATTTTAACCTGTCTGCTCAGCAATTCCATGGAATGCCCACGAGTTCTTGTATTGTGAGAAAGGGAGAAAAGTACTTCTTTCTCTACTTTCTCCATCCCATGCATTATCTTGTAAACCTCTATCATGTCACCCCGCAGTCGACGTTTCTCCAAGCTAAAGAGTCCCAAGCGTTTCAACCTTCCTTCATAGGGAAAGTGTTCCAGCCCTTTAGTCATTCTAAAGCCGCAAGACATGAACATCAGAGGTTTGAGAGAGGGAGGCAAATAGATGGGGGAGGAGAGATGGGGGAAAAGCAACTTTAAATGCATTCTCCAAGCCATTGGCTGGCAGGGACTTTGAGAGATACACAATATGTGTGAAAGAGCCACATGTGGCTCCCGAGCTACAGTTTGGCCACTCCTGGATCTATGCATTATATTCCAAACCTCATACAGCTATCAGGACTCCAAACACTTAATATGTGACTGTAGTCATCAGTTAATGGGGGATTCTGACCTAAATCAGCTCCTAGCAAGGTAGGAAGCAAAAGGAGTTATGGTAGGGTTGCCATATTTTTCGCCTGGGTAGATCTTCTGGGGTTACAGCTGATCTCCAGGCAACGGAGATCAGTTCACTTGGAGCAAATGGCCGCTTTTCAGCATTATACCCCATGGAAGTGCCTCCCCTTCCCAAACCTTCCCCTCGCCCCAAAATCTGTAGGTATTTCCCAACTCAAAGTTTGCAACCCTAGGTTATGGAAAGAGCAGTTAGTTGTACTAATGGAAATTGCTGTGGGGCCACTTGAAGGAGAGGGAACTGGCTTCAGTCTATAAGCCCCAGTGCTCCTTTCCAAGTCTCAACTAACTGTTGGTCAGAGACATATATGGTGAAAAGCAGGTACAGCGGATGCAACTCATTTGCTGCTTTTCTGTATTCCCTTTGAAGGGGCCCGTGTGTGTCTGGGGGAGCAGCTGGCAAGGATCGAAATCTTCATCATCTTCACCAGGTTGTTGAGGACGTTCACCTTTCGGCCACCAGAAGGAATGAAAAAAATCAAAGAAGAACCTGTAGTACGATTGACTACCCCTCCCTATCCTTATAAGATCTGCGCCATTCCCCGCAACAGTGGCTCATAAGCCATAAATGTATTTAGAGGAGCATTTTTGTTCCTATCAATTTGATGACAGTTCACTGAAACACCATCTAACATTGTGCTAACTAGGAGTGGGCGTGGGCCTAATTTTGTCATGGACCAGGGGCTGGTTCGTGGTCATGGACCTAATTTTGTCTTGGACCAGGGGCTGGTTCGTGGTCATGGACCTAATTTTGTCTTGGACCAGGGGCTGGTTTGTGGACATGGACGTAATTTTGTCTTGGACCAGGGGCTGGTTCGTGGTCATGGACCTAATTTTCTCGTAGACCAGGGGTTGGTTCGTGGTCATGGACCTAATTTTGTCTTGGACCAGGGGCTGGTTCGTGGTCATGAACCTAATTTTTTCATGGACCAAGGGCTGGTTCGTGGTCATTTGCCCAGTCTGTGTGTTCTCAACAGACTGCCCACAGACAGCAATTTTTTTTAGGTGGTCCATTCAGTCCATTGGAGTGGTCCATGGGCCAGACAACTCAGCATCAAGGCATTAATTGTCAAGATAACCAGGGAGATGTTCTTCTACAGCCTTTCTGCAGCCCTGGAAACACCAATACTGGCTCTCCAAAACTTGACAGGGAGGTCTGGCTGCCAATAAGAGAGGTCCCATTCTGCTCTATGGGAGAAGACTGCTTCTGGAACTGAGCTGTAATCCAAAACCAATCTCCACACAACTTGGATGGTAGATAGAGGGGCATCCCAGGGAGGTCTGCCATGAGTTTGATGCTTCTAGCTTGCAGGGGGGCCACTTGACACACTCCCAACTCACAGCTGGCAACCCTAGGTTATGAATCTTTCCCCCCTTTGCACATTGGACCAGGGATCTTTTCCTCCTTCCCCAAAGCCAGTTTGGTGTAGTGGTTAAGAGCAGTGGACTCTAATCTGGAGAACTGGGTTTGATTCCCTGCTCCTCCTCCATGCAAAGCCAGCTGGGTGACCTTGCGTCAGTCACAATTCTCTCAGAGCTGTTCTCTCAAGAGCAATTCTCTCAGAGCTCTCTCAGCCCCACCTGCCTCACAGGGTGTCTGTTGTGGGGAGAAGAAGGGAAGGAGATTGTAAGTCACTCTGAGACTCTTCGTGAAGGACAGAGTATAAACCTAGTCTCCTCCTCCTCTTCCTCCTCCTCCCCCCCTTGCACATTGGACCCGAGGGATCTTTCCCCCCCTTCCCCAAAGTCAGTCTGCATACAACTTGGAGGGTAGGTAGAGAGGCATCCCAGGCAGATCTGCTGTGAGTTTGATGATTCTAGCTTGCGGGAGGGCTGTTTGACACACTTCTCCCCCTAGGGATTATTCCTCCTTCCCCAAAGCCAATATGCACACAACTTGGAAGGCAGGTAGAGGGGCATCCCAGGGAGGTCTACTGCAAATTTGATGCTTCTAGATTACAGGAGGGCTGTTTGATACACTCCTTCCCCCCTTGGCACATTGGACCCTAGGGACCTTTTCCCCATTTCCAAAAGTCAATATGCACACAACCTCGAGGACAGGAAGAGGTGTATCCTGGGGAGGTATTGTGCAAGACTGATGCCTCTAGCTTGCAAGATGTTCCAGTTAACACACTCCTGAATCTGCAGCTTGATTTTCCCAAAGAGGAGAAGACGACGACTGCAGATTTATACCCCGCCCTTCTCTCTGAATCAGAGACTCAGAGCAGCTCACAGTCTCCTATATCGGGGTGGCCGATGGTAGCTCTCCAGATGTTTTTTGCCTACAACTCCCATCAGCCCCAGCCATTGGCCATGCTGGCTGGGGCTGATGGTAGTTGTAGGCAAAAAAAAAACATTTGGAGAGCTACCGTCGGCCACCCCTGTCCTATATCTTCCTCCCCCACAACAGATGCCCTGTGAGGTGGGTGGGGCTGAGAGGGCTTTCACAGCAGCTGCCCTTTCAGGGACAACTCCAGCGAGAGCTATGGCTGACCCAAGGCCATTCCAGCAGGTGCTAGTGGAGGAGTGGGGAATCAAACCTGGTTCTCTCAGATAAGAGTCTGAGCACTTTCCTGGGAGCACCTGCTTTGGGGAAGGGCTGTAATTTGCACCCCCCAAAAACTGATTCTGACCTAACTTGGTGGACAGGTGGAGGGGAGTGAGTTGGCAACTCTCTGTGAGTTTGGACTCTCTAGCAGAGGGGGAGCCATTCTATCCCATCCTGAAGTCATGAACCACAAACTGATCCATTCAACAAAAAGGTCCGTGAAAATTCATGGTCTGTGAAACCCATGAACCTATACAAACCTCCATTTTTCTGGTCCATACCCATCCCTGGCGCAAACTCTTGCTGAAGCCTGTTCATTCTGTCTTTTGCTTTCTCCATTTGATTATCGCTCTTTAGAGAAGGAATTCTGAGAGATCTGAGATGGTGTTCGTTGCATGCTTATTATCGCTTGATATATGCAGGTGTTCCTTATTTCCTGATTCTGTATAAAACAATTTGTGTTTGAGACCAGAAGTTGGTCACTGTAGCCATGTGACTTTCAAAGACAAAATGGGAGACTTTTTCACAGAATAACATCAGCTTATCTTGTACTGTTGGTTCTCTTCAATGGTATTAATTTGATGGTGAGAAATTACAGTCTGTAATTATGATGCCTGAAGTTACAGAGTGTTGATAGCATTTCTGAAGTCTAGGCATGCCCTTGAAGAAGAACTAATTATATTTCCTTATCTGAATATGTATCTCCTGGCAAGAGGTATACCTCAACAACTTTGTTCATTTGGGGTGTAGTACAAAGGTAGAAATATTACTAGAGACTAGAAATTTAAATCCCTGGAAATTTTGAAGCCATGGGGGGGAAAACATTCCCACTCTTTCCAGAAAAATACAAACAACTTTTGAAAAAAATTGAAATATATGCAACCCTCACTGTTCTATCGAACCAAACTAATTTTGCTGCTTTAACAACATGAAAAGTATCATTTATAATTTACTTAATGTATAAAATTTACTATTTTACATATCTATGGAATTTAAAGTTGAAAATGCCTTAGTTTTGCACAAGCAAATTTACAAATCTATCCAGTACTTCAGGGGTGGCCAATGGTAGTTCTCCAGATGTTTTTTGCCTACAACTTCCACCTGCCCCAGCCAGCATGGCTGATGGCTGGGGCTGATGGGAGTTGAAGGCAAAAAACATCTGGAGAGCTACCACTGGCCACCCCTGCTTGACCTCAGTTCTCAGTGGAATGTTCAATGTTTCCTCTGAGGTTTTAGTACTGTTTTTGCTCCATCTCCTTCAGGTATTTTTTTTCCTCCAGCAAGGTAGGGCAATACGCTACTTACCAAATATGTGGGATATGTGTCACAGTGGTGAGGAAGAGCTGAAAAGGTCACCCACAAGCCAGGTCAAAAGGACAACAGAAGGCATGCAACAGCTGAAAATGAAAACCATGCATTTTCCCCTCATGAAGATTAGATATCCTGGATTTAAGAAGAAGAAGAAGAAGAAGAAGATATTGGATTTATATCCCGCCCTCCACTCCGAAGAGTCTCAGAGCGGCTCACAATCTCCTTTACCTTCCTCCCCCACAACAAACACCCTGTGAGGTGGGTGGGGCTGGAGAGGACTCTCACAGCAGCTGCCCTTTCAAGGACAACCTCTGCCAGAGCTATGGCTGACCCAAGGCCATGCTAGCAGGTGCAAGTGGAGGAGTGGGGAATCAAACCCGGTTCTCCCAGATAAGAGTCCGCACACTTAACCACTACACCAAACTGGCTCTGGATGGATGGATATGTCTACAGCATGCCCAGTGTGTCTTTAAAAACGTTTTACTTATTTTATTTTTTAAAAAGAGAAAATATTTCATAGAAGTTCCCCCCCCCAATACTGCCCCAAATTTCCATTGGAATTGGGGGGGGGGGGAACCAAGCAAACCAAATTTCCCTATATTATTCTGAGCATTCACATCTGTACATCTCTTTAATAAAACATAATTCTTCATGTTTTTACCATAGACTAACTTAAAATAACGTAATAATTCCATCCACTGTTTTTACGTAGGTAATTAAAGGTGAGCTATTACTTGAGCTTATTCATTAAGTCAGGGGGAGGTATTTGTGAGTTTCCTGCATTGTGCAGGGGGTTGGACTAGATGACCCTGGAGGTCTCTTCCAACTCTATGATTATTTCTTGCCAAAAGCAAGCAGGTTACAGAAAAGGAGCCTCCTCAAAAAAGACACTACAGATCGATTTAGTTTCCTCTATTTAAAGGTTTTTCAAAATAATTTATCCAGTTGTCTCACTTTATAAGGCTAGTTAGTTTATAATTTCAAACCCCATTCAAAATTGTCTCCACTAAAATATCTTCTTAAGATCTATAATAGCTATATTAATTTATCCTTGCAACTTTTTGCCATAAGAAAGAATATATAAACAGGGATTACAAGCTTCTCACATATATATCCTGCCTTTCCTATTAGCCTTTGTTTTAATCAAACAAAGACTCCTAGGTATTGAGTTACAAGTACTGAGAAGCCATGCCTCTGGTAGATGTACCCCCCCAGAGGTTAGGGATTTCTTCTACTGGGTCACTAGCAGGGATGGAATTCTAGCAGGAGCTCCTTTGCATGCCACTCACCCCTGGTGTAGCCAATCCTCTAAGAGCTTACAAGGCTCTATTTTGTAAGCCCTTCTAGGATTGGCTACATCAGGGGTGTGTGGCCTAATATGCAAAGGAGCTCCTGCTAGAATTCTACCCCTGGTCACTAGCAATGTATTTTTCTTGGCTTTTTGATCCACTTATTCTCAGAACGAACACGTTAGTCGGTTTTAATGTATTATCTACAGCGATACTTTATGAGGTTTCAAACGATTCCATATGTTCAAAGAGCTTGTGGCTGTGGTAAGAATGAAGCAGAAAGTATTGAGCATGTTTCCCTGCACTATGCCTACTACTCTGACATTTGTGCTATGTGTTTAGATTGGTTATTATTGGATTTAATAGGCCGACCAGATGAGAATAAGTACCCTTTATTTTCTTTCTACTCAGAGTGCTGTAACTATTGAAATGGTGGCGAACGTTTTGTATCTGGCTTCTAAAAGGAGAGAGATGTATTCGGATTCTATTTCTCCTCTTTTGCTTCCCTTAATCTGTTATGCCAATAAAAGCTGTGATGGTGATGATGATGGTAGGCAAGTTTATAGTGTGAAAGATATTCTTGAGTGGAATGGAATTCAGAGTTATTGTCCTCATTTTAGAGGAGTAGGAAAAGGAGGAGGAGGGGGAGGAGGAGAAGGGATTTATACTCCACCCTTTACTACCCAAAAGGAGTCTCATAGTGGTTTACAATCTCCTTACAATGCCTACATAACCCAGAAGAGATATAGGCACATCCGAGGCGACACTCTGGTTTTTAGCCAAAGCTCTATGGTTGAATTATGCCACTATATAAATCGATGGTGTGGCCTCATTTGGAATACTGTGTACAGTTCTGGTCACCGCACCTCAAATATTTAACACCTTAAATATTCTGTGTTAATTTTATACAAATCCTGCCTCAGTGATCTCCATGGGTGGAATTCTAGCAGGAGCTGCTTTACATATTAGGCCACACACCCCTGATGTAGCCAGTCCTCCAAGAGTTTACAAAAAAGAGCCTTGTAAGCTCTTGGAGGATTGGCTACATCAGGGGTGTGTGTGGCCTCATATGCAAAGGAGCTCCTGCTAGAATTCCACCCCTGGTGATCTCCATATTGTACTTGCGTACCGAAAAAAACTCACGTCACAGTAGTGAACCCCTTCTGATATACTTCCTACTTTCAGAACACCTGGTAATTGTTTAAACGAACTTGATTCCCTCAAATCACTGGAGGCTGTGTGGGCCTCTCAGTTGGTAGGAAAGACCTTTTACAACCGTGTATTAGAATGAATTTGCCAACAGCTACATGTGACAGCATAATCCATACCTAAAGGAGTTCATTCCAAGACAATGTAGCGATGGTAAGAAGGTTCTATATCATGGTTAATAATTGGGACATATAAGGGAGCTGAAGAACTGATGTTCCAAATGTAGCACCCTCTCCCGCCTCCACTTAAGGGGGGGGGGGACTGCTCCTAATGCCTAGAAAGCAGAACTAGAGTACATTATAAAGAATGTCCATTGAGCTGCAACTGGGGAGGGACGGCTCAGTGGCAGAGCATCTGCTTGGGAAGCAGAAGGTCCCAGGTTTAATCCCTGGCATCTCCAAAAAAGGGTCCAGGCAAATAGGTGTGAAAAACCTCAGCTTGAGACCCCGGAGAGCCGCTGCCAGTCTGAGAAGACAATACTGACTTTGATGGACCAAGGGTCTGATTCAGTATAAGGCAGCTTCATATGTTCATATGTTCAACTGTTCATAGTTCACTGGCTTTATTGAGTTTATGTGTATTTCTTGTTGTACTTCGCCAGATGAGGCAATTCACAAATTTAAATGATGATGATTATGATGATGACGACGACGACGGCGACAAAATTGGGTGTCAATGAGCAGACATAGAGATATTCCCATGTTTGATCTATAACTTGTATGTGAAAAAGGTAAAGGCAGTCCCCTGTGCAAGCACCAGTCGTTTCCGACTCTGGGGTGACATTGCTTTCACGGCAGACTTTTTATGGGGTGGTTTGCCATGAGCAGGACATAAATCCCATCAGATAACTATATAATAAAATAAATTAACATGAGCACGTTCATCAACTGCACAATGCTTCACAAGGACAGATTATGCGTCAATCAAGTTGTCGATATGCGTACATTTGTAACAGAAACATCCCTAGAGGAAGCAGCCATTAGGGGCGTGCACAGTAATGTTATCATTTGGATTTATTTTCAATTCACTTTTTGTTACTGATTCTGAACATATGATTTAAAATTTTTATGGACAATCTGATATTTATACTAGAGCAACCATTAGACGCAATTGATTTTCTGACAAATAAAATTAATCAATTTGGCCACTGGGCTGGCTTGAAGATAAATGATGCTAAAACTAAATTTTTGGCTAAAAACATGACAATAGAATAAATTAATCTTTTCCGACAAAATCGGGTTTCTCCTATGAGAAAAAAGTGAAATACTTGGGCATACATATCTCAAATAAACGTAGCAACCTAAAGATGGACAATTACGACAAACTTCTTGAAGAAATTAAAAAAGACTTGGAAAAATGGCAAGACTTAAATATATCATTCATGGGAAGGCTAGCCACGATAAAAATGAATATTTTACCAAGACTGCTATTTTTATTTCAAACTATACCGATGCTTTTTAACCAATGTGTTCTTTCAAGAATTGAATAAATCGATATCTGAGTTCACCTGGAGAAAGAAAAAGCCAAGAATCAAATTAAAAGCACTGCAAGATTCTAAATTAAGAGCTGGTCTAGGTCTTCCAGGTTGTCAACTATATTATAGATCAGGGGTCCTCAAACTACGGCCCGCGGGCCAGATGCGGCCCGCTGAGGACGTTTATGCGGCCCGCCGGGTTATGGCAAAATCAGACCGGAAGTGACGTTCGACCTAAACTCGCGTTAGCAACGCACACTTCCGGCGGAGACAGAGTGTGAGGTGATACCGAGGTGAGGTGAGTTCCCAGGCCGGGGTGTGTGGTGTGGGGAAGGGAGAGAGATGCAGAAGACGGAGAACTGACGGCCCGCAGCCTTGTACAGTAACAGCAGTCCGGCCCTCCAACAGTCTGAGGAACAGTGAACTGGCCCCCTATTTAAAAAGTTTGAGGACCCCTGTTATAGAGCTTCAGTGTTGTCATGGGTGAGAGACTGGGGGTGATTCCGCACTCACGTCGGTCTGAGGTGGGCTTCAATTTTGGGGTAGAGCAAGCTGGCGATTTTGCACAAGTTGCTCCGCGCCGGCATTTTGTGCGGGGCAAACCCATGACTTGCCCCACCTCAGTGTAAACCTGAAAAAAATAGGTTTACACTGCGGCGGAGCAAATCACGGGTTTGCCCCGCGCAAAATGGCGGTGCGGAGCAACTGGTGCAAAATTGCCAGCTTGCTCCGCCCCCAAAATGGAAGCCTGCCCTGGACCAATGTGAGTGTGGAATCACCCTGGGTCTTGTTGAATGATAGGAGACAGTTACTACTAGAAGGACATGATCTCACCCTGGGTTGGCATGTGTATCTTTGGTACCTGAAGCTAGAAGGACATTCTTATTTTAAGAACCATTGGTTTCGGAACATAAGAACATAAGAACATAAGAGAAGCCATGTTAGATCAGACCAATGGCCCATCCAGTCCAACATTCTGTGTCACACAGCGGCCAAATATATATATATATATATATATATATATATATATATATATATATATATATACACACACACACACACACTGTGGCTAATAGCCACTGATGGACCTCTGCTCCATATCTTTATCTAACCCCTTCTTGAAGGTGGCTATGCTTGTGGACGCCACCACCTCCTGTGGCAGTGAATTCCACATGTTAATCACCCTTTGGGTGAAGAAGTACTTCCTTTTATCCGTTTTAACCTGTCTGCTCAGCAATTTCATCGAATGCCCACGAGTTCTTGTATTGTGAGAAAGGGAGAAAAGTACTTCTTTCTCTACTTTCTCCATCCCATGCATTATCTTGTAAACTTCTATCATGTCACCCCTCAGTCGACGTTTCTCCAAGCTAAAGAGCCCTAAGCGATTCAACCTTTCTTCATAGGGAAGGTGTTCCAGCCCTTTAATCATTTTAGTTGCCCTTTTCTGAACTTTCTCCAATGCTATAATATCCTTTTTGAGGTGCGGCGACCAGAACTGCACACAGTACTCCAAATGAGACCGCACCATCGATTTATACAGAGGCATTATGATACTGGCTGATTTGTTTTCAATTCCCTTCCTAATAATTCCCAGCATGGCGTTGGCCTTTTTTATTGCAAACGCACACTGTCTTGACATTTTCAGTGAATTATCTACCATGACCCCAAGATCTCTCTCTTGGTCTGTCTCTGCCAGTTCACACCCCATCAACTTGTATTTGTAGCTGGGATTCTTGGCTCCAATGTGCATTACTTTGCACTTGGCCACATTGAACCGCATCTGCCACGTTGACGCCCACTCACCCAGCCTCAACAGATCCCTTTGGAGTTCCTCACAATCCTCTCTGGTTCTCACCACCCTGAACAATTTAGTGTCATCCGCAAATTTGGCCACTTCACTGCTCACTCCCAACTCTAAATCATTTATGAACAAGTTAAAGAGGATGGGACCCAGTACCGAGCCCTGCGGCACCCCACTGCTTACCGTCCTCCACTGCGAAGACTGCCCATTTATACTCACTCTCTGCTTCCTATTACTCAGCCAGTTTTTGATCCACAAGAGGACCTGTCCTTTTACTCCATGACTCTCAAGCTTTCTAAGGAGCCTTTGATGAGGAACTTTATCAAAAGCTTTCTGGAAGTCAATTGATGAGGAACTTTATCAAAAGCTTTCTGGAAGTCAATTGATGAGGAACTTTATCAAAAGCTTTCTGGAAGTCAATTGATGAGGAACTTTATCAAAAGCTTTCTGGAAGTCAATTGATGAGGAACTTTATCAAAAGCTTTCTGGAAGTCAATTGATGAGGAACTTTATCAAAAGCTTTCTGGAAGTCAATTGATGAGGAACTTTATCAAAAGCTTTCTGGAAGTCAATTGATGAGGAACTTTATCAAAAGCTTTCTGGAAGTCAATTGATGAGGAACTTTATCAAAAGCTTTCTGGAAGTCAATTGATGAGGAACTTTATCAAAAGCTTTCTGGAAATCTTTGTACCATACTTGGACTTGGATAAAACCAAGAATTTATCAGCAAATTCCAAAATGGGTATCCCCAGTGGAAGCATTTACACCACCAAACCTTTTAAAACCAAATCAGATTTATAGATATGAGGAACTGTTGAAAAAAGCTGCTCTTGAAGGAACAACTTTGAGAGAACTTGTGACTTACCCAAGGTCACCCAGCTGGCTGCTTGTGGAGGAGTGGGGAATCAAACCTGGTTCTCCAGATTAGAGTCTACAGTTCTTAACCACTACACCTGGGGTGTCAAACATGTAGTGTGAGGGCCGGATCAGGCCCCTGGAGGGCTCCTATCAGGCCCAAGAGCAACTCACTATCATCTGCTTCCTTCCTTCCTTCTCTCTCTCTTATTTCCTTCTGCAACACAGCTTGCTCTGCCAGGCTTGCTCAATTGCACAGGAGCTACAGAACAAAGCCTCTGTTTTCTTCATTGGCTGACCAACACATGAAGCAACTTGCATACAGTGCCCAGCCATGCCATGTTTTCCCTGGGCCTTAGGCTCAAAGCATTGACTATGAGATTTCTGTAATGAATGTCAATAAATCAAAAGTTGCAGCTTAAATTGCAGCTGACACACACATACCTGAACAACACCTGAACATCATATTCAAGATTGCTACAGCACAGACATAATCTCCAGATTTTGATGTAATAATTCAGAACAAGTGGTTTCAGTTATCAGAAACTGTTAAATAAACAAAATATTTCAAAGAGTGCTAATCTTTTAAGCATGTTTTAAGTTTTTTTTAAAAAAATCTTTAGTTGTGCTTGTCTGTGTCCGTCATAAATTTTACATATCCACTACTTGGCATTACATTTTGACACATATGGCCCGGCCTAACAAGGTCTCATTTAAGTCAGTTCCAGCCTTCGTAACAAATGATACCCCTGCACTACACCATAGTGGCCACGGCTGGAATAGCAGGTCGCTGAAGAGAGGGCTGGTGACATCTCCTTCCCAAGTACCTCTCCTGACACTTCGGATAATGGCCACCTAAGAGTATGGCCAAATAAGGAGAATCACCCTCAGAGGCAGAAATTGGTTGAGGGAGATAGATCCAGGTGGGCAGCTGTGTTGGTATGAAGTAGTAGAACAAAGCAGGGGTCAAGAAGCGCCTTCAAGACCAATGGACTTTTATTCATTATGTAAGCTTTCATGTGCATGCACACTTTTTCAGACGAGGAATGAGTAAGCAGAGCTACATATAGCTGGTG
Organism: Heteronotia binoei; assembly: GCF_032191835.1. Lineage (NCBI taxonomy): Eukaryota > Metazoa > Chordata > Lepidosauria > Squamata > Gekkonidae > Heteronotia > Heteronotia binoei. The sequence continues at coordinate 137,449,658 of NC_083228.1, read as the reverse complement.
GGGTTTAGAACTTTGTACCACTGTGCATTCCAAACCCCACCAGCTATACGTAGCTCTGCTCACTGTGCTTCATTCCTCGTTTGAAGAAGTGGGCACGCACACGGAAGCTTACATTCTGAATAAAAGTCCGTTGGTCTTAAAGGTGCTGCTTGACTCCTGCTTGGTTGAGGGAGAGTAAGGGAATGTGGTGAGATGTATTCTTTTTTGCTATGGGAAGAGAGAAGCTGCTGGAAGGGGATAGTTGTACATGTGATCTCAAATGTGTGTATTTGATGGTGTTCTCACCTGGCTCATTGGAGCCTGCAGGACTGAGCTTGGGGACTCGGGAACAATGGACAGTAGGATCCAAATCCCTGCTGCCCTGCTCCAATCACGGGCCCCCGGTTGGTTTGAATGGTCCAATAGCGCGCTTGCATGGGAACCCTGAGTGTATATAAGTTGGCCCAGTACTCCAGTCTTAGAGTACAGCCCTATACTACGCTGTGCTGAAATAGAGAGCTATGATCACTACCACCTCGCCTCTTCATTGAGTTGAATTCACTATATCAGGGGTGGCCGACGGTAGCTCTCCAGATGCTTTTTGCCTACAACTCCCATCAGCCCCAGCCAGCATGGCTGATGGCTGGGGCTGATGGGAGTTGTAGGCAAAAAACATCTGGAGAGCTACCGTCGGCCACCCCTGCACTATATTATAGGGGTGATATACTGAACAGACAAATAATGGGATAAACCAAACTAGGGTGTATGTTTAAGCAGTTCATCCCCCACAATTCATCCTCCAAAACATCCCAAAGATGCTTTTTGGAATAAAAGGACTTTGATTTATGGATTATATTGCAGAGCTTCCATGTGGTAGTTACAAGACCTTTTCCCATGGCTCCTGAAACATCTCCCAGGACCTCACAAGAAGGCCATTGGCGCCTGGTGTAGCTTCCCTTGCGAGAAAGGAGATAGAAAAGCATAATGTGCATGAGGTAGCGCACGAGCCACAGGATTTCATTGATTACTATCGACTTCAGATAAAGAAAGGAACTCTGCTACCTTTATCCAACCCACTTCTCCCGGTTCGACACAGCTCTTAACCACTATTTATTTATTTGATTTATATCCCGCCCTCCCTGCCGAAGCAGGCTCAGGGTGGCTTACGCTTGGAGGACACAAGGCCAACATTAAAACAAGATAAAACATAAGCGCATCATAATAAAACAAATAAAACAGTTACATAAAATAGTAATAGGTGCTATTGCTCTCATATTAAAATCTAATGGTGTGTTAAAGATGGCGGATGCTGCCAACTATGTTGATATTCAAATCTTGTTATTTACTTCTGCTGGCTGTCCTGCGAAAGGAGGCGCCCAGTCGCACTGTGATGTTTGAGGTGGGCCAGTGGATTTGTTCTGCTGTCCTGTTGTTAACATTTTGATTCGGAAATGCCTGGCAGAAGAGCACCGTTTTGCAGGCCCTGCGGAACTGTGTGAGGTCTCACAGGGCCCTAACCTCCTCTAGCAGCTCATTCCACCGGGCAGGAGCCGCGGCAGAAAAGGCCCTGGCTCTGGTCACCTTGAGCCTGGCCTCTTTGATGCTAGGGATTGAGAGTAGATTCTGCGACCCCGACCAAAGTGCTCTTTGGGGTACATGCGGGGAAAGGCGGTCCCTAAGGAATGTAGGTCCCTGGCCATACAGGGCTTTAAAGGTAATAACCAGCACCTTGAAGCAAATCTGGTAAGCAATAGGCAGCCAATGCAGCGCTTTCAACACAGGTTGAATGTGTTCCCATAAAGGAAGCCCCACTAACAACCTGGCTGACTAACATTCTGCACTAGTTGAAGCCTCCGGATTTGGGACAAGGGACTATACCATGCTGTCTCTCTACTGTTCATATTTTACTGTTCAGATTACATAAGAACATAAGAGAAGCCATGTTGGATCAGGCCAATGGCCCATCCAGTCCAATACTCTGTGCCACATAAGAACATAAGAGAAGCCCTGTTGGATCAGGCCAATGGCCCATCCAATCCAACACTCTGTGCTACATAAGAACATAAGAGAAGCCATGTTGGATCAGGCCAATGGCCCCTCCAGTCCAACACTCTGTGTCACATAAGAACATAAGAGAAGCCATGTTGGATCAGGCCAATGGCCCCTCCAGTCCAACACTCTGTGTCACATAAGAACATAAGAGAAGCCATGTTGGATCAGGCCAATGGCCCATCCAGTCCAACACTCTGTGTAACACAGTGGCCAAAAAACCCCCAGGTGCCATCAGGAGGTCCATCAGTGGGGCCAGGACACCAGAAGCCCTCACCCTGTTGCCCCTCCCAAGCACCAAGAATACAAAGCATCACTTGCCCCAGACAGAGAGTTCCAACAATACACTGTGGCTAATAGCCACTGATGGACCTCTGCTCCATATTTTTATCTAACCTCCTCTTGAAGCTGGCTATGCTTGTAGCTGCCGCCACCTCCCGTGGCAGTGAATTCCAAGTGTTAATCACCCTTTGGCTGAAGAAGGACTTCCTTTTATCCGTTCTAACCCGACTGCTCAGCCATTTCATGGAATGTCCACAAATTCTCATATTGTGAGAAAGGAAGAAAAGTACTTCTTTCTCTACCTTCTCTATCCCATGCGTAGATTGTTCTGTCTTCAAAAATTTTCTGTCACCATATACTGAACAGTACTTTGGCAAGAACAGCAAAAGGCTTACAATTCATTATAAACTCTGTTTTACTTTTCCTACTGACAATAACAGAGCAAGAGGGACCCCAGTTCTACCTCCAAGGAAGAGAACTTGGTGCAGTGTACTGTAGATCTGCATGCTGCAGGCACAGAAACAATGACCACCACTTATCTGGGCATTGCTCCTGATGGCAAATCATCCAGATATTCAAGGTAAGACACTGTTGTGTAGTACTGCCAACCGCCAAGTGGCAGCTGGAGATCTGCTTATTATAATTTACAGTGCCGAATTAAACCCTGTAGAGGCCCCTAGGCAGTCGAAATCTTGGAGGCCCTCTCACAAATTAACTCTGAGGGCCTGCCCCGCCACCCACGGCCCCCGCTGCAGCCTTCAGTCACCTTCTCAAAAGTCCCTTTGACTAGGGTTGCCAAGTCCAATTCAAGAAATATCTGGGAAAATATCAGGGTGGAGCCAGGAGACTTTGAGGGTGGAGCCAGGAGACATTAGGGGTGGAGCCAAGATCAAGGCTGTGACAAGCATGATTGAACTCCAAAGGGAGTTCTGGCCATCACATTTCAAGGGATGGCACACCTTTTCAATTCCTTCCTTCCATAGGAAATAATGAAGGATAGGGGCAAGTTCTTTTGGGGCTCATAGAATTGGACCCCCTGGTCCAATCCTTTTGAAACATGGGGGTATTTTGAGGAGAAGCACTAGATGCTATACTGAAAATTTGCTGCCTCTACCCCAAAAAACAGCCCCCCCCCAGAGCCCCAGATACCCGCAGATCAATTCTTCATGATTTTCTATGGGAATAAATCTCCATAGGGAATAATAGAGTTCCCAGCAGACATTTCCCTCCCCTCTCCCCGCTTTCTGACGACCCTGAAGCAGGGGGAGGGCCTCCAAACCGGGGGATCCCCTGCCCCCATCTGGGGATTGGCAACCCTACCTTTGACAAAGCTGCAGGGGAGAGGCAGAGAGAGGCAAACTTGGTGATGACGCCAGCAGCAGCCGCACCAGGCAAGTGAGGCAAAGAGCGGCTCAGTCGCTGGCTGCGCATGCTGTCTGGGAGGGCTGCAAGCAGGGGGGAAACCGGGGGAGAGAGCCAGCCTGGAGCCCCTAAAGGTATGGGGGCCTATAGGCCAGTGCTTACTTGGCCTAATTGTTAATCCAGCTCTGATAATTTATTGCTAGAAGACCAAGTTCAGTTGCCCTGGAGAAAATGATTCTCGTGCAAAAGGTGGCTTTTCCTGGTGTGTAAATATATTCCGTTTTAAACCTCTCGCATGCAAACTTTGAGTGGGATCAGGAAAACGGCATGGGACTTGAGCATCCACCAGTTTCTTTGCTCGCAACTCGGACTTAGCCATGACAAAGTTTCATTCCTTTGTAGATTTTGTTTTTGCTTGCGGAGAGGGCGGGATAGAAATGTAAAGTAATAAATAAATAACACGGTGGTGCAAGGGCTGCCAAGAACGTAGGAGAAAAACTGTTGTGCTCCTTCAACGAAAGCTCAATATAACGTTATGTGCCAGGTGATGTTATCTATTCCACGAAAAGCTTCACCTGCCTATTTCCAAACATTAAGCCTCTACAAGTTGCTACTCCTCCCTTGTTCATAAGGCCTCACTACAGTGCACACACATTTATGCAGGGAAGGTACTCAACATATGCTCAGAGGCATTTCATTTGCTTTGAGCTGCGACCTGGCACTAATTTCAGGTCTAGCCTTGCTCTTGGCTATTGGAAAGTAAAGCTTTACATAAGAACATAACAGAAGCCATGTTGGATCAGGCCAATGGCCCATCCAGTCCAACACTCTGTGTCACACAGTGGCCAAAATTTATATATATATATATATATATATATATATATATATATATATATATATATATACACACACACACACACACACACACACACACACACACGGTGGCCATGCTTGTGGCCGCCACCACCTCCTGTGGCAGTGAATTCCACATGTTAATCACCCTTTGGGTGAAGAAGTACTTCCTTTTATCCGTTTTAACCTGTCTTCTCAGCAATTTCATCGAATGCCCACAAGTTCTTGTATTGTGAGAAAGAGAGAAAAGTACTTCTTTCTCTACTTTCTCCATCCCATGCATTATCTTTTAAACCTCTATCATGTTACCCCGCAGTCGACGTTTCTCCAAGCTAAAGAGTCCCAAGCGTTTCAACCTTTCTTCATAGGGAAAGTGTTCCAGCCCTTTAATCATTCTAGTTGCCCTTTTCTGGACTTTCTCCAATGCTATAATATCCTTTTTGAGGTGCGGCGACCAGAACTGCACACAGTACTCCAAATGAGACCGCACCATCGATTTATACAGGGGCATTATGATACTGGCTTTTACTCTGCATATGATCTGGAACATTTGTCTTTGTTACTACTAGGGATGGGCTTGAACAGGCTAACAAACTAAAGTTCGTCATGAATTTTCACCACTTAGTGGTTCGTGAAGCGATATTCACGAAGTGAAGAACCGCTCAGGCCCGTAGTCAGAAAATTTTAGAAGGGGGGCTAGGGGATAAAAGGCTAGGTGGGGGAGCCCACGGAGCACAAAATGATGTCAAACTTTTGAAAAACTTGGCCCTGTCTCAACTGGACATGTGCCTCCCCCAGCAGGCCTCCCTCCCTCCAGGCTCACGCAGCCGCTGAACTCACCCTCCCTATCCCCGGTGCTAAGGAAAGAGCTTACCAGTTTTGGAGGGCGCATCAAAAGGGCTTTCCAAGCCCCCTCCACTGCTTCTTTCCTACACAAAGCAGCGGCGTGCAGCTTCAGCCCCACACAAAGGGAAGGCCCATTAGAATACTCCTGTCCTGGCATCTACCTCTACCCCAACCTACCCTTACCCACACCGCTGGCAGGGCTCGCCATCTCCCCGGCTGCCTAGGTAGATCCTAAGAGTGATCAAACCTTCACACAAATAGTGGAAGAGCTTCTTGCACCAAAGTGCGGGGAGGGGGCAGCAGGAGCCGAACCGTCACCCTCGCCCTGCCTTCCCTTCTTTCCCTCGAAGGAGAAGGTAGCAGCCCCACACATGCCTGGGCTCTCGCCGCTCCCCACCCACACTGAACTCACCCTCCCTCCACACCCGACGGCTCAGCCGTGTTTTCTTTGCTGCCATGTTTCTTTTGCTGCTGCTGTTTCCAACTCTGATCTCCATGCCTTCCCTATGACCTGCCTCCTCCTCCTGATTCTGCTGCTGTTCTGGAGCCACTTGGAGGCTCTCCAGTGGAGGTGCCCTACATGTAGAAGGAGGGGTTTAATGGAGAGGCCTGGCCCCCCAGCCCCTCCCCCGTAGTTATGGGCCTGCTTCCACTAATTTTGGTGCAGTTCATGGTGGTTCATGAAGAGCAGAAAGACCCCTGCTTTCTGCTCTTCACACACACACACAAACTGGCTCAGCTGTTTGGAAACCCTTGCTTTCTGCTCCTTGCGGCTTTTCAAGGGGAGCAGAAAATGTTTGAATGGCTTAGAGCCACTTAACCCAAACGGCTGAGCAGCAGTCCCAGCAAAAAGCTTTAGGGAGTAGAAAGCAGGGGTTTAAACTTTAAATGGTTCACAAACCAATACAAACCAGGTTGCTTTTGCAAACCAATCTTCCAATTCATATCAGTCTATGGTTTAGCCACAAACCACGATTCAAACCACAAAAATGCAGTTTGTGGCCATACCTAACTACTGCTTCATCTTGTGATGAAGCCTAGGTGCCGAATGGAAGAACTTTCAGCTTCTTTCTTGACTCTTGACTTGAATTTCCCCCTCAGAAAAATGCACATTTTTACATTGACTATCAAGAGGATGATGAAATAAATCCAAATGTCTGTCAAAATAAACTATCATTCATGCACTGTATATTAAACCATCATCCCACAAAGGGTTAACCTCCACTCCCCCCCCCCCCATTGCTGCTCCAAGCCAATTAGCTTTTAAACTCCAAAGAAGGCATTGGGAGATCCCCTCACAGATCTGACATGTTATGTATAGTTTGCAGGGCCATAGGCAGGATTTCATGTTGGGGGGGGGGGCGGGCATGGCAGTATTTTTTGTTTGGAGGGGCCAAACAATACTATCCTCAGTGTGGCACATCCTTATAAGCCCCTTGTCTTCAGTTATATTCAAAGGGTGCAACTTTGTTTAGGATGGCTCAGCTAGGATCCTTCACTCATATCCTGCAGCTTGGCTAACATTCAATATTCAGGAAAGGTATTGTGTGGAATAATTGTATTTGCAATTAATGGGCTTTTCTGCATTCTTATTTTCCTTGCTTGTGAAAGTTTTGTTGCTTATGTTTGGCGTTGTCCGGCCAGGGAGGTCATTCGTATTTCTAAAGCATCGTTGGGCTAGAGAGTAATTGACTTGCTGGAAGTGTGAATTGACCAAGCCGTAGTCTTTGGCCAGGGAGGTCATTAGCATTTCTAAAAGGTTAGCCCTGACCTGGAAAAATTTGTTGGCTGCTCAATCAAAACAGAACAAGAGGAATTTCTCCATTCCTTTGCACAGTCCAATCTGCTTAGCATGTTTGCTTGGAAGTAAGGTCCACTGTGCTAAGCTGCCCCCTGCTAGCTCAAGAAAAATTCCTGGTTATGGTGCTGACACAGAGTCACAACAAATCCAAACAAGGCGGGGGATTTCACAAGCTCTGTTCAAGAAAATGGGAAGGGAACACAGGACTGCAGCAAAGGGCAAAAAAAAAACCCTCTCGAAAGTGAGCACAATCACACAAGGAATTTGGTCTGGCAGTATCCCAACTTTGAAAAAGCCAGTGTTATTTGAGGTGTACCCAAACATTCACACAGCTCCCTCCCTGCTGCTGGGAAAGGCACCCCCCGCACATGCACAGGAGGAGCATTCAGACTACTCATGCGAGTGAAAGATGGGTGCATGGTGTACCCGGCCATTCAGACAGCGGGGAAACGCATCCTACATACACTTTAGAGATTTCCTGGTAGCTATTTAATCTGGTCCCAGCCCGTCCTAAAATGACGTAGGTATGGGTGGGACTCCGGGGGACAGATGTGCATGTGCACATTAAATTGAGATGGGAGGCGTGGCTAGGTCAGGCCAAATCCTTCGTGTGATCGTACCCACTGACATGGCTAGTTTGAAATTAACTGGAGTGTTTCTAAGGCTGTATAATTCTACCGCCCCCAGTCGCTTTGAAGTTTTGTAAACATTTTGATTGTGGAGAGACTGTCTGAAAATGTATCAATTCATGAGCTGGCACGAACCTCTGTGAACGACTTGAAAGTTTGTGCCAGTTGACCTCCCACGAACTTTCCTTTGCGAACCACAAAAAGGGCCAAAGTTCATCATGAACTTTAGTTTGTGAGCTGGTTCGTGCCCATTCCTAATTCTTATGCTGTGTTGACTGCTGCTGAAAAAGCAACATTAAAAAAAAAAATCTGCCCAGGTAGCCAAATTTCCCATGGTCAATTTGCTGGGCAAAAGCCCCACCTGGCCCCTCCTACTCTCTTAAAACACTTGGTGGGCATCAGAAAAGGTGTCAGTGGACCTCTGCGCTCACCTGGCTCAAGGAGGATTAACTTAACTCTAACTTTCAGTGGCAAGGAAAACAGTGGTCTATTTCACCTTAGATATACTTGGTGAGAACTCAGACAACGTAATCCTAAGAGCGTTTGCTCAAAAGTAAGTCCTACAGAGCTCAGTGGAGCTTACTTCCTAGGAAGGGACTGCAGGCTTCACCTATTAGTACTGCATCCTTTACGATTAATTAATAATAGCAAGGTTTTCTGTAATCGGTGGAATTTTTTTGGGGGGGTGTACGTTCCATTGCTACAGTGCTTTTTCAGAATTAACCTATTAGTTGGCTGCAGTACAGCTATGGACCTCCAAACCTAGAAATGAGAAATGAAATTGTTTCAGGAAGGACATTTGAAATATGGACATATGAAGCTGCCTTATACTGAATCAGACCTTTGGTCCATCAAAGTCAGTCTTGTCTCCTCAGACTGGCAGTGGCTCTCCAGGGTCTCAAGCTGAGGTTTTTCACATCTATTTGCCTGGACCCTTTTTTGGAGATGCCAGGGATTGAACCTGGGACCTTCTGCTTCCCAAGCAGATGCTCTACCACCGTCCCTCCCTTATGTCTGTATGCGTAGTGCCCAGGGGTTTCCTGAACCACTTCCCCTCTCTCTAGAGGGAGGCCAGCCTGAGGCTTATTGCCAGGGCACGTTATCTTCTGCTGCCACCAGGCTAGGAACTACATGTAGGGCCCAGCCTCCCCTAATTCTCCCCCTCAAGGGCATCACAATTTCCAGCTTCCCATAGCTGGCAGATTTTGCTTTCTCTTTGGTAAGGCCAATTAGGCACTGTTGCCTTAATTAAAATACAAAGTGAATTTTTATTTAATAGGTCAGGTAATCCCCAACACCGTGCACGTAAAAACAACAAACTTAAACAATCTAATTACCTCAACCTTTCAAGTCGTAGGCACAAGTCCAATAGCCAGAGTCTTTCAGGAACTTGGTGCTAAAGTAATTCAGGTACCCTCCAAGGTTTCGCAGACTTATCGAACAGACCCTCACCTCGGGTCACTAGAGCTCCTTGCCCTGACAAGAGCTGAGGATAGTAGAAAAGACTCTTCTTTTTCAAGCCGCCAGTCTTTCCTTAACCGTCAGGGACTAATCACCTGCGGTTAGTGGCGCAACCCTGTGGCTATACAGCAAGGGAAGTATCCTGAAGTGACTCAGGTCCTTTTTTAAAATGTGCCCCCTGGCACTACAGTATGTGAAGCACAGAATCAACAAGGCTGAGGAGAATTCCATTATCTCCTAAAATTCACAGGAGTTTACCTTTTTCACATCCCTCCCCCCCCCCCCCCCAGTTATCTCCAGATACACTTAACAAGAGTAGAGCGAGCTGCCAACAACCTGGAGAAAAACATTAAGTCATTTTAATAGGGTCTTGATGTTCTTCACCTCCATCCCTGGAGAACTTCTACTTGCCAATTTCTACACATGAAACCTCTACTAAAGGGGCAGGATGCTTTTCCTCCAGGTTCTTGGCAAGCCTAATCAAGGCGAGTTGTAGAGTTCATTGTTACAACTGCACACTTATTCATTCATGAACAGAGTTTATATAAACCATATAAACAAATGTGACAATCTGAATGCATTCTAGAACAGTTCCTTCCCTTCAGGGGGCAACTGTTATTATAGACCTCTAGTCTGTTCTTCTTGATCCTAAGCATTGGGAGAAACCTCATGAGGTCAACCCAAATCATTTTTTTGGATAAGGATGGAGATTTTGTGACAAGAGACGCATTCCTTCCATTTGGAGCACGTAAATGTCGATGTCCAAACTAGTTTATGGTTTATATTCATAGAAATATTTGCCCTATTTAGTGTTGAGCTTTACAGAAAGGTTCATTAGATAAGAGTTTATTAGGTAACAGTTTTTCATAAAACAGGAAACCTCCCTATTGATGCTATATTTCTGTGGATAAAAGGTAAGTCATATGACTACAAGTTGGAGATAATAAGAAACTTTCCTTCCTTTCTTCCTCCCTCCCTCCCCCTCTCTCATCCTAGTGGCCAGAGCACCAGACTAAGATCTGGGAGATCCAGGTTCGAATCCCCACTCTGTCCTGGAAACTTTCTGGGTGACCCCAGGCCAATCACACACTCTCAACCTAACCTGCCTCATAGGGATATTGTGAATTTGTGAGCACAGAATGGAGAAAAGGAGAACACTATAAACTGAAGGAGGAGGAGGTGGGGATGATGATATTGGATTTATATCCTGCCGTCCATTCTGAATCTCAGAGTGGCTCACAATCTCCTTTATCTCCCTCCCCCACATCAGACACCCTGTGAGGTGGGTGGGGCTGAGAGAGCTCTCCCAGAAGCTGCCCTTTCAAGGACAGCTTTGCGAGAACTATGGCTGACCCAAGGCCATTCCAGCAGCTGCAAGTGGAGGAGTGGGGGAATCAAACCCAGTTCTCTCAGATGAGAGTCTGCACACTACACCAAACTGGTTCTCACCACTGGGGAGAAGGGAGGGTTATAAATGAAGTATATGAAATGATAAATGTTATGTAACAGCACAAAGTTATTATACAGAGGCAGGTCAAATGTATTAGTAGTGCTTGTTTTGATGGAGCCCTGTACCTGGTGTCAGAAAAGTCTCATTGAAGTTATTAATGTCTTGCATTTACTAACCCTATGCTTGAGTGAACCATTGCGCCACTAACACCTGAGCCCTGCAAGAGAAGGAGGAAGGGTGGGAACGGAGGTGCCAGGGCCCTGGAGGCCAGCACAGCCTTTGATGTGCAAAAGCGCCAAGCTCGCCTCGCTGGCGCCTCCCGAGAGAAGCAAGGACACCACCAGGGGGGAAAGACAGGCAGTCTCCGGCAACTGATAACCTGGCGTGTGAAGGAGTTACTTGCAGGGCCAAATGCATTTTATTATGAGAACTAGTTTAAAGCCCAGTCCTTTGAAGTGTATGCATAAATGCCAAGAGATGGAGTTACCCGTTATCAGCTTCAATGCTTCTTAGTAGAGAGTAACATTGCTGTGATCAATAAATGAAACTTAGTTTTGAAACAAAGATAAGTCTGATCATTTTGAAACTTCAATGAACCCTGTGCTGACACCTAGGTGGCCCTGGCTAGCCCAATCCATTCAGATCTCAGAAGCTAAGCAGGGAGGGTTGGCCCTGGTTAGTGCTTGGATGGGAGACCATCACAGAGGTCCAGGGTTGCTACGCAGAGGCAGGCAATGGCCAAACACCTCTGAATGTCTCTTGCCTTGAAAACCCTATAAGAACATAAGAGAAGCCATGTTAGATCAGGCCAATGGCCCATCCAGTCCAACATTCTGTGTCACACAGCGGCCAAATATATATATATATATATATATATATATATATATATATATATATATATATATATATATATATATATATATATATATATATATATATATATATATACATATATATATACACACACACACACACACTGTGGCTAATAGCCACTGATGGACCTCTGCTCCATATTTTTATCTAACCCCCTCTTGAAGGTGGCCATGCTTGTGGCCGCCACCACCTCCTGTGGCAGTGAATTCCACATGTTAATCACCCTTTGGGTGAAGAAGTACTTCCTTTTATCCGTCTTAACCTGTCTGCTCAGCAATTTCATCAAATGCCCACGAGTTCTTGTATTGTGAGAAAGGGAGAAAAGTACTTCTTTCTCTACTTTCTCCATCCCATGCATTATCTTGTAAACCTCTATCAGGTCACCCCTCAGTCGACGTTTCTCCAAGCTAAAGAGCCCTAAGCGTTTCAACCTTTCTTCATAGGGAAGATGTTCCAGCCCTTTAATCATTCTAGTTGCCCTTTTCTGAACATTCTCCAATGCTATAATATCCTTTTTGAGGTGCGGCGACCAGAACTGCACACAGTATTCCAAATGAGACCGCACCATCGATTTCTACAGGGGCATTATGATACTGGCTGATTTGTTTTCAATTCCCAGCATGGCGTTGGCCTTTTTTATTGCAAACGCACACTGTCTTGATATTAGTAGAGTAGTAGGGGGGGGGTAGTAGGGGAATAGCCCAAGAGTAGCTTCCCAGGAATATCAAAGGTTGTTAGGCAGTCTTTGAAGTAGAGAGTGCCTGGCAGATTCTCACCTCCCCCTTCAAGAAGGGTTTAGATAAAAATATGGAGCAGAGGTCCATCAGTGGCTATTAGCCACAGTGTATGTGTGTATATAAAATTTTTTGCCACTGTGTGACACAGAGTGTTGGACTTGATGGGCCGTTGGCCTGATCCAACATGGCTTCTCTTATGTTCTTAAAGGAGAACATTGAGATGGGACTCTGAGGCTGGGTACAGATGGGCAGCTCTGTGCACATAGGAGGTACCTCAAATTGTGCCACCCCAAAACGGAGCATGCAAATCCCATTTGCACACGCCAGTGTGAGGCACCCAAATCTCACATGGGGGGCACTTTGGTACTTTGGTACTTTCACATGGTGGTTGCGTGCCATCCCCTTAACACAGCTTGGGTTTCTTTTCTTTTCTTACATTTTTAGTAGCCATGCACATATGCACTCATCCACTCAGTGGCAGTGATTTTTTTTTTTTAAAAAAGTACTGCTGAGCACCAAGTGGATTGGCAAATTCACACTCCCAAACCACCTTGCTCGCATGCTCCCGTGGTCACACACCAGGAAAGGCAGGAGGAGTGCGGCAGAAGAGTTTGCTACCACTTCCCAACTGGTAGTAATTGGATGCATCTCAGAAACGTTGGAAGACTGGGTGAGTGGGAGAGCAGAATGGGCGGCAGCTGTGCCTGTCTGATCTTGCCTGGGTGGAGTGCCTACGTCTGCTCAAATTGGCCACCGAAGTCCAGCCTAAGAGTTTATCTCGTTTGGTTCATAAACTGCTTGAAAAGAAATTAAAAGCATGTCCAGGGTTACGAGATCAACCACAGACTGAACAATGTATACAATAAGGGTGCGCAGATTCTTAGAAATAAACAGTTGAGTCCATGCATATAGGTACAGGGTGATAGAAAATTAGTATACGACATAATGAAGATGTTTAACAGATGCAAGGATCAAAGAGGAATAACAAGTTTCGTTTATATGGTCGCTCTTTCATCTCTCTTGTAGTTCCACTTGTAGCCTCTGTCTGCGGTGCTCAAAGGGTGTGATACTAGAGGGCTGAGAAAGATCCACTTCGTTTCACCTGTTGACTCAGGGCTGGAGACTGTAAGTGGCTCTCCACCAAATGTTGAGTTGGGTATAAATCCTGACCAGCCTGCAGTTCATCTTCCTGCTTGCTGGCTTCTGCTGACTCAGACCTGACTACACTTGGCTCTCTTCTCCCGAGGAGCCCTCACTGAGCGCTGGCTGACCCATGATACTGTGTGACACATTGTTGGACTGGATGGGCCATTGGCCTGATCCAACAGGGCTTCTCTTATGTTCTTATGTGACACAGAGTGTTGGACTGGATGGGCCATTGGCCTGATCCAACAGGGTTTCTCTTATGTGACACAGAGTGTTGGACTGGATGGGCCATTGGCCTGATCCAACAGGGCTTCTCTTATGTTCTTATGTGACACAGAGTGTTGGACTGGATGGGCCATTGGCCTGATCCAACAGGGCTTCTCTTATGTTCTTCTGTGACACAGAGTGTTGGACTGGATGGGCCATTGGCCTGATCCAACATGGCTTCTCTTATGTTCTTATGTGACGCAGAGTGTTGGACTGGATGGGCCATTGGCCTGATCCAGCATGGCTTCTGAGCCTGCCTAGGCGGGGAGGGCGGGATATAAATAAAATAATAATAATAATAATAATAATAATAATTCTCTTATGTTCTTATGTGACACATTGTTGGACTGGATGGGCCATTGGCCTGATCCAACATGGCTTCCCTTATGTTCTTAGTTTTGCCCCAAAATCAGAGTGTCCCCCCACCCCCACAACAGGCAAATTTCACTTCTGGGTCATATAAGCATACCAAATTAATTTCCAGCATTCCTCCCTGACAAGGGGTCTGGCATCCCTAACGGGGGGCTATGTCAAACAAAACAAAGACGTTTTTACCTGCTAGAAGAGGACAACAATAGAGGGACACAAGATGAATATCTGTGGGGAGGGAGTTTCAAACTTTTGGCAGCATATCTGAGAAGGCCCTCTCTTGGGTTGCCACCTATCTGAAGCAGGGCCTCCAAAGATGACTGCAGTGGACTGGAATAACCTCGGCTTCGAAGAAGACATTCCTCCTTTACATGCAGTTTGCAAGGTCAAATGGATTTCACACTGGCATCTTTACTAATGCTTCATCACAGCTTCTTTTGAAGGGTGTGATAAGCCTCTCCTTGCAGTGTAATAAAAGTAACAAAGGGTTATCACCTGGCCTTAATCAATAAGGGCATGACTCAGACACTTATATTGTGGTGCAGCTCAGGTTGACACCCAGGGATCATTAGGATAGCTAAGCATGCCTGCCAAGAACAGTATGTACACTCTCAGAACAAATCAGACATACAGACGAGGGATGAACCATCTAAACTGGCTCTTTGCCCATGTGAAGGCAAACCAATGTTCCCCCTGAGTTAGTGTGAGCCAGCTCACACATTTTTGTCTTAGCTCAGGAAGGATGACCCCAGAGCACACTAATTGATGCAGTAGCTCACAACTTTAATGCCAGTAGCTCACAAAGTAGAATTTTTGCTCTGAAACTTAGAGGGAACGTTGGTGCCAACCTTTTAAAGTCCAACATTTTCCAAGCAATAACAATATTGTTATATAAAGTTTGAGTCCAGTGGCACCTTTACATAAGAGAAGCCATGTTGGATCAGGCCAATGGCCCATCCAGTCCAACACTCTGTGTCACATAAGAACATAAGAGAAGCCATGGTGGATCAGGCCAGTGGCCCATCCAGTCCAACACTCTGTGTCACACAGTGGCCAAAAAAACCACAAGTGCCATCAAGAGGTCCACCAATGGGGCTAGAAGCCCTCCCACTGTGCCTCCCACAGTTCCAACAATAGGCTGTGGCTAATAGCCACTGATGGACTTCTGCTCCATATGCTTATCCAATCCCCTCTTGAAGCTGTCTATGCTTGTAGCTGCCGCCACCTCCTGTGGCAGTGAATTCCATGTGTTAATCACCCTTTGAGTGAAGAAGTACTGCCTTTAAGACCAACAAAGTTTAATTCTAGGGATAATTCTGGGATATCTGAAGAAGTGCGCATGCACAAGAAAGCTTATCCCTAGAATTAAACTTTGTTGGTCTTAAAGGTGCCACTGGATTCAAACTTTGCTCTGCTGCTTCAGACCGACATGGCTACCCACCTGAAAGCTGTTATATTTCCACAATTGCCATCATACCCTCCTTTATGAAATCCAGATCTATGGTCTGATTTGGGCTATGTCCTTATGCTGTACAGAGCACATTATAAGGAGATATTTATAATTAGAACTAGGTCATTTGTATCACATCACTATGTCTGCTCTAAAAAGTATAAGTTCTTACTCACTATGTTATGGAGATACGTGTGCACTTCCTGCTCATAAAAAAACTTTGGTATTGCTAAGAGTGAGGTTAGAGAGTAAGTGCTGATGAACTTGGCATGATTTTCTTTCATTCTTTCAAGAAAAAGTGAGGATGCTAAGGAAATCTATACCGTTATGCTATGGGAATGTACAAAAAGGAAGAAATATTGGGCAGAGTTTATATGAATCTCCCCTTTCGATACATAAGATTTTAGTGCTAATACTTCCTGAGATCAGTTATTTTTCATTTAAAAAACCATTAGGAGAAATTATCAAGATGGCCCTGGTTCAAAGGAAGCCACATACTGGGTTAAATCTTGTCTAAAATTTCCATATGTGCAAAGAAAGAATCGTTTTTGACATTTCTCCCTCCTGTGGAAGACTTCTGATCCCTCCCAAGCTATTATTGATGGCATCATGTCTCTCACAAGTAGTACTGGAGGGAACATATCAGGTTTGCAGTGGCAAGGAGGATGGGGAAGTCACTCATGAATGGAAATCCTTCTTTCCAAAGAAATTTCAGGCCTCATCCTAGCCAATGGGGTTTAAGGCTGTTGCAACTAATTCATCAAACTGATGTTCTCAGAAATTTTTTCAGGATGTGAAACCTTAAAATCTTTATTAATCTTTATTAACATTATCATATTTGTAGAAAGTCAAAGAGCATTTTTTGCAGAAAATGTTAATATTAATTACAATTCTTGATTCCATTTTCAATGACTTGTCCCCTTGGGTATTTCTTTTGACTTTTATATTAGTGTACTATGTTTGAGAAAATACTGGCAAAAAAATAGGGAAGACTTGAAAACTCCTGATGAAGGTTAAAGCAGAAAGGGTCAACACAAGATAAAAGCTGAAAATGAACAAGACAAAAGTAATGACTGTTGAGGAATTACACAACTTGGCTCCGTCATCAACCAAAAGGGAGAAGGGACTCAAGAAATCAGAAGGAGATTGAGACTGGGAAGAGCAGCCATGAAGGAGCTAGGAAAGATTCTTAAGTGTAAAGATGTGTCTGGTGACCAAGATCAAATTAATTCATACCATAGTATTTCCCCATTACTATGTATGAGTGTGAAAGCTGCACTTTCACTTGTAAACAAATTTTTTAAAAGATCTGATAAGCATGCCCAATTTTTGAGATGGAAATTGGATAATCTTAAACTGCAAGAGGGAGGGGATGTTTCTGCATATTTGAATATAATAATGGATCAAATATTTGAATATAATAATGGATCAGAGCTTCAAACTGCAGGAATCAAGCTAACACCATGAGAAATAAATGCTATGATTCTGAATAGTTTCCCAAACTCTTATTCTAATCTTTATGCCCTCATCTAGGAGATAGTTCAGCATCTAGGTCAGTCTGCAATCTGATTATGCATCCAAGGGGGAAAAAAACAAAAGGTTGATTCCTCTGAAAAAAATTCTACTCCCTGTTGCTTGCAAGCTAGAACACACACAGCAGTAATCTGGGCCCATAACCTTAAATGTTCAAACTTTAGCAGAGTGCATTCCACTGCACTTCATGCACTCTGTTCAATTTCCAACAAATAGATATAGTGCTAGGAAAAGTTGAAGGCAGGAGAAGAAGAGGAAGACCCAATTGGAGATGGATTGACTCAAAAAAGGAAGCCATGGCTCTTATTCTGCAAGATCTGAGCACGAATGTTAATCATAGGATGTTTTGGGGACATTAATTCATAAGTTATGAGTGCCTTGACATCAAACACACACACATTTGAGGCCCATCTACTCAGTGTTTTTTGTTTAGAAATCCATAATCTTCTCCCTGATTGACACATACATTTGCCATTCCCTCGTCAATTGTGATCCATTTGCATTAACAACTTGCACAAACAGAAGTGGGTCAGGCATGTAAGCATTTCATGTAACATGAACAAAGAAAAGGGCACTCTTTAAAAGCTTGCAGCTGCCATCTTCCAAGAATTTATACATATGTATTTGCAGATCCAACGCTGTTCTTCTTTCCATCTCAAGTTGTACATATGCTCATCCATCAAAGAGATACAGTTAGTTCAATGGATATGATGGAGTAACCAGAAACATCATGTGTCCATTTCTTCACTGAATAACTTAACATATGGACCATGGCTATAACGTGCACTGTTTTTTTTCATGGGGGGTGGGAATCCAAGAAGTCCATATATACAGGAGTTGGGGTGAATATACAGGATATTGCTCTGAAGGGGAAAACAGCTGCTGAGCTGTGCCAACGAGAGAGCTGCTCAATCATCCAATCACCTTTCAGAGGGAGGATGAAATTCTGGAGGGAAGCACAGCAAAAGGGAGTTCAGTTCGAAGGGTAACTCTGCCTGGTAGTGTGGCAAAGAGGTTTAACTGAGTGAGAGCACAGAGTGCCCAATTGTTAGACCTATCTCTAGTAATGAGCAGACCTTGTACCATTTAGTTAGACTCTTAGGAAAGGGCAGGCTGGCATGGATGGAATCCTGTGTGTGTGAAAGGATCTAACCTTGTGGCTATAGGGTTGCCAGGTATGTCCTCGCAACCAACGTGGAGGGCAGGACTTATCAAGAGCAGTAGGGAGGCCCATCTGTTGTAAAGTGACATGTCTACATCACTGCCCATGTGACCTGGAAGTAATGTCATCATGTCCAGGACGTTGGGGTGACACTCCGCCAAATACTAGAGCATTGTCCTGATGTCCCAGATGTAATGACATTGCTTTTGGGTCACATGGTCTGTAATATAGACACGTCACTGCACATTGGGTGGATCTCCCTCTTTTTTGGGGGGGGTAAGTTTCCCCCCTGCTATCCAGATGATGGGCAGCGGGGAAGAGGACCTCTACCTCCACTGGGTGTGTCTGGCAACCTTACTTGGCTAGTCAGTAAAGGCCTGTTTGTGCCTAAAAGCATGAATGAAAATTCAAACCACTCTCTAAAGCCCTAACTAGTTCGAGTTGATGTGCCTCCATCAGGTTTCTGCCTTGTCTACCTAGAGACCTGTGCTGCTGATCTGTTCTTGGAAACCAAGCTGCAAATACATAAATCTTCTGTGTTATTTTTATACAAATCCTACCTTGGTGAAAAGGCCTTTCACAGCCATGTATTAGAATTATTCAGTTTAAGTTTATCATTATTATTATTACGGCCCATGGCCAGCATAGATCAAAACAAACAAATTTAGATAAAATACGGAAAGTGCACGGCCAATGAGAATATTATAGAACAATAGACAAGGACTTAAGAAGGAAGTATTTAAGAGGAGAGGGGATCTTATAGCTTTCTTGATGGGGGGGGGAGAGGAAGAAAATAAAGGAAGAAGAATGCAAAGCCTAAGGGACATTTTTATCACTCCTTTGTGTAGTCTTTGCGAATTCTAAAGGCTGCAGCCAAAAATCTGGAGCAAGCAAGTGTGACTTGGGAGTCAGAATCTGCCAGAAGTATATTCCTTAATACAGAGTCTGGAAGACCCATAAATTTCACCAGTAAAGGTTGGATAAACTTGGTTTGTATTTCAATAAGAATTAGTTTGTCAATAGCTACGTGTGATACCATAATCCATACCTAGAGAGGAGTACTTTCCAAGACAATGTAGCAGGTGTAAGAAGGTCCTACATCATGTTTCTTTGAAGCCAAGCTGTAAATACATAAATCATCTGTGTTGTTTTTATACAGATCTTCCCTCAGTGATCTCCATATTGTACTTGTGTACCAAGAAACTCACCTCGTGGTAGCAAACCCCTTCCTATACACTTGCTACTTTCAGAATGCCTGGTAACTGAGGGGTGTGTGTGTGTTATCATTTAAAACAAACGGGGTTCCCCCAAATCATAGGAGACTGCGTCGATCACCTCAGTTGGTAGAAAAGGTCTGCCACAACTATGTATTAGAAGAAGAAGATATTGGATTTATATCCCGCCCTCCACTCCGAAGAGTCTCAGAGCGGCTCACAATCTCTTTTCCCTTCCTCCCCCACAACAGACACCCTGTGAGGTGGGTGGGGCTGGAGAGGGCTCTCACAGCAGCTGCCCTTTCAAGGACAACCTCTGCCAGAGCTATGGCTGACCCAAGGCCATGCTAGCAGGTGCAAGTGGAGGAGTGGGGAATCAAACCCGGTTCTCCCAGATAAGAGTCCGCACACTTAACCACTACACCAAACTGGCTCTCCATTAGAATGAATGTGTCAATAGCTACATGTGACACCATAATCCATACCTAGAGGAGTGCGTTCCAAGACAATGTTGCGTTGGTGTAAGAAGGTGTTAATAATTAGTGTTAATAATCAGTGTTAATAATTGGGACATATAAAAGGGAGTTAAGCTGAGACAGAGAGAGAGAGAGAGAGAGAAACAAGAGAAGCTGCAACATCTGTTAATAATTAGGGTGTATAGAAGGGTGCCAGCAGAGAGAAAATAGACAAGACAAGCTGCAACATCTCAGAAGAAAGCAAAGAATCACTAGAGAAAAGGCATCCTGATTATACCGGAAAGCTTCAAAAATAGGGAGGAAAAAGGACGGGGTAATGTGGATATTGGTAACTTTGATAGTGGTACCGCTGAGTGTTATGGTTCTGCGCTTTCTGAAACAACTCTGGTCACGCAAGAACTATCCTCCAGGGCCTCTTTGGCTTCCTATCATTGGAAGCGTGTGGCGGCTATTGATAAACTTTTCGGTGGACTCTTTCATTAAGGTATGTCTTTTAGAATTCTCGCTTTGCTGAGTAGAGAGGATAGATGAAGCGCATTTTGGATTCTGTTCCTCCTATTTGAAACAGACGCCCTCCCAGGAGGGCAGACGCACCTTTGAGTCCTGGATTACACTGAGCTGACCTCAGGAAATGTGGAGGGATTCCAGAAAGAAAGAGGCACTTTGGCCCCTCCTTTCAAGGGGAGGCCTGGGCATATGCCAAGAGGACCGAGAGCATCGTCCTTCAGTTTCTTCATCGTGTGTTCTATGCCAACAACTAGTGTTGAACTTACGGTGACCCTATTGATTAATGACAACCCCCCCCCCCCCCCCGCCGCAAGGTCCTATCATTAACAGTCTTGTCCTGGTTTTGAAAACTGAAGTTCATGGTTTCCTTTACTGAGTCCATCCATCTCTTGTTTGGACTTCCTCTTTTCCTACTGCCTTCAACTTTTCCTAGCATTATTTTCTTTTTCAGTGAGTCTTGTCTTTTTAATTTCTTTGTTATCTGGAGAGCCAGTTTGGTGTAGTGGTTACGTTCGTGGGCTCTTATCTGGGAGCGCTGGGTTTGATTCCCCACTCCTCCACATGCAAATGCTGGAGCGACCTTGGGTCAGTCATAACTCTGTCAGAGCTGTTTTGCTCAAGAGCAGTTCTCTCAGAGCTCTCTCAACTCCACCTACCTCACCTGGTGTCTGTTGCGGGGAGGGGAAGGGAAAGGAGATTGTGAGCTGCTGTGAGACTCCTTCGAGTAGTGAAGAGTGGGGTATAAATCCAATCTCTTCTTTTTCTCTTTGTATCAATGCCCAAATGAAATCACACTAGAAGAGAGGGGTGGGTAGATTGTGCACAAATAACATCTAAAATAGTTGTTGCAGGCAAGCCACCTGAGTTTCCTCCCATGTAATCTTGGCCATCCATCATACAGTTTCTGGGAGTGATGCAACTAATAATGCATGCCAATTGCCTTAGGAAAACAGGGAGCTGGAAGAACGGATGTTCCAAATGTAGCGTTAACATTAACACGTTCCTCAACTACACAGTGCTTCATAAGGACAGATTCTGCGACAATCAAGTTGTCGATTCATGTAGGTTTGTAACAGAAACATTCCTAGAGGACGCAGCCATTAGGGGCATACACAGTAATGTTCACATATGGATTCATTTTTTATTCGCTTTTCGTTAGTAATTCTGAACATATTTAAAATTGCTAGGGTACGTTTGGATTTATTGTTATACACAGGGGGTTTTCTGCAGCAAACACTCAGCAGGAGCTCATTTAAATATTAGGCCACACCCCCTGGCACCACCATTGTCTTATACGCGGCTTTCTGTAGAAAAGGCCCAGCAGGAACTCATTTGCATATTAAGCCACGCACCCTGACACCAAGCCGGCCCCCAAAGTGGGAGAACTCCTCCCGGCCTGGGAGCTTGGTAGCACGACCCTGGCGGGAGGCTGACCTGAAGTCCTGACAGGACTGATATGCTGCCACCAGGCTGGTTCTCTTTATAACAGGGGTGGGCAACGGTAGATCTCCAGATGTTTTTTGCCTACATCTCCCATCAGCCCCAGCCATCGGCTATGCCGGCTGGGGCTGATGGGAGTTGTAGGCAAAAAACATCTGGAGAGCTACCGTTGGCCACCCCTGCTTTATAAGAAGCAGACCACCAGCCCACTCTGCTTCTCCTAAGATATTATATCCGTAACGACCCAAAATGAAACTATATTCAAGTATGGTCCAAGGCAACTGAAAGCTTCTGCGGAGCCCCAACAAATAGACCAGTCCAAAAGGTCCTTCCTCAGAATTTATTAAGGTGCAAGATCCTTTACATAAGAACATAAGAGAAGCCATGTTGGATCAGGCCAATGGCCCATCCAGTCCAACACTCTGTGTCACACAGTGGCCAAAAAAATTATATATATACACACACTGTGGCTAATAGCCACTGATGGACCTCTGCTCCATATTTTTATCTAAACCCCTCTTGAAGGTGGCCATGCTTGTGGCTGCCACCACCTCCTGTGGCAGTGAATTCCACATGTTAATCACCCTTTGGGTGAAGAAGTACTTCCTTTTATCTGTTTTAACCTGTCTGCTCAGCAATTTAATCGAATGCCCATGAGTTCTTGTATTGTGAGAAAGGGAGAAAAGTACCTCTTTCTCTACATTCTCCATCCCATGCATTATCTTGTAAACCTCTATCATGTCACCCCGCAGTCGATGTTTCCCCAAGCTAAAGAGTCCCCAAGCGTTTCAACCTTTCTTCATAGGAAAGTGTTCCAGCCCTTTAATCATTCTAGTTGACCTTTTCTGGACTTTCTCCAATGCTATAATATCCTTTTTGAGGTGCGGTGACCAGAACTGCACACAGTACTCCAAATGAGACCGCACCATCGATTTATACAGGGGCATTATGATACTGGCTGATTTGTTTTCAATTCCCTTCCTAATAATTCCCAGCATGGCGTTGGCCTTTTTTATTGCAAACGCACACTGTCTTGACATTTTCAGTGAGTTATCTACCATGACCCCAAGATCTCTCTCTTGGTCAGTCTCTGCCAGTTCACACCCCCATCAACTTGTATTTGTAGCTGGGATTCTTGGCCCCAATGTGCATTACTTTGCACTTGGCCACATTGAACCGCATCTGCCACGTTGACGCCCACTCACCCAGCCTCAACAGGTCCTTTTGAAGAAGGTCGGTCAAGTGTTTGGCTATGGCGTAGGTAGGTGAGCCGATGGCGTTGACTATTGGTCGAAGAGGAACATTGGGTTTGTGGATCTTAGGGAGGCCATAAAGTCTGGGGGGCAGAGCTTCAGACTTTCTGAGCAGGCGTTGATCTTCAATCGGTATTGAAGAGCCTTTGATGAACAGATTTGTTTTCCGAAGTATTCTTGTGGTGGGATCGCAGCGAAGTCTCCTGTATGTATCTGGCTTGAGAAGGTCCTGAATTTTATTATGGTAGTCTTCTGTATTGAGAATAACTGTGGCGTTCCCCTTATCCGCTGCAAGAACCAGTATGTCCTTGTCAGTGTTGAGGGTTTTCAGAGCTGATCTTTCTACATGGGTGAGGTTACTTTTTGGAGGTTTAGCGTGTTGTAAGATTCTTGATGATTCTCTTCTTATTTCTTCTGCAATGTGTCATGGGAGGTTGCGAATACTGGCTTCAATGTTTGCGATAATGTCTTCTGTAGGAATTCTGGAAGGGGTGATGGCGAAGTTCCCTCCTTTGGAGAGCACAGAGATTTCAGCTGTTGTCAGTTGTCGTTTGGACAGGTTGACGACTGTGCGTTGTGTGTCCAGTGTAGGAGAGGGTTGCTTGGTTCTGGAGATGTTGTTATACTGTTGTTTTTTGTCGCTCAGTAGCCAGACCCATGGTGGATATATGAGAAGTGTGAGTGATGCGATCAACAAAGTCCCAGTCATTTTTCTGTAGTTCGTTGCTGAGTTCAAGGTGAATGAGAAGAAGTTGGCAGTCGTTGAGGGCTAGATCCCGCCGGGTTTGGTGTATTCTGTCACGTAGGAGGACTCTTTCCATATGGTTATAGATGCGGTGAGCAGATGGAGTACTGAAGTGGCATTTTTGCTGTAGAAAGCGGGGAGTGATCTCTGTATCTCAGCAGCGTAGCAGAAAGGTGAGTGAGCAGAGGAGTTGGGCTTTTCTCTTGCAAAGTGTCTCTAGCCGTCGGATCAGGTGGTAGGATTCCTCCCTGTAGAGGTGTTATCAAAATACCCTGCTCCTGTGGCGCAGTCTACATTGGCACTACCCAACGCAGTATCAACACCCGTCTCACCAAACACAAGAGACACTGTCGCTTGTTTCAGCCAGAAAAATCAGCTATAGCTGAACATACACTTCAAGAAGGAGACCACGTCATCCACTTTGAAAGAACTGAAGTCCTTTCTACGGTCTCACATTATCATACCCACCTGAACAGAGAAGCTATTGAGATTTACAAACACCAGCACAATTTTAACAGAAAGGAAGAAGGCATTTTCATCCACCAATCTTGGTACCCAGCTCTGCAAAAACACCCTACAGACTATAAATTGCAGAAAGTCACAGAACAACCAGCACATTCCACAGAACAATCAGCACAGTCAACAACCATCTTCCTTATCTTCACATTCCTTCCAACCCTCCCAGCAATTAACACAGAACAATGGTCACATTCAACAGCCAGTTTCCTTATCACTACCTTTCCAGGAAGCCCCACCAAACAATGGGCACACCCACAAACCAATTGACCTTTCACCACACCCCCTCCAGCCTGGAAATAGCAGCTCTCCAGCAGCCCTGGCTCCACTCAATGCGCAGCAGCCAAGAAGGTCAGAGCGCCTGCTCCGGCTGCAACGCCACTGAGGATGTTCTCCACAGCTGAGAACGAAATGTCTGGAAGGAAAACTTTCTCCAGTAGAACACGGCACTTGAGCCCGAAAGATTCTACAAACCCTAATGATGTTACCAGCCGTGAAAACCTGAAATCTTTGATAACAGTTCAGATAGTTTCAAAACATAACATACAGATGTGAATTGCATAGAAAGTTCAAAGCTTGCTATCAACTACCAACTTGGATACCATAACATCCCTCGGTCCCCACACATTCCTACATTGGTGCTATGTATGGGAACATGGGGAGGTACTTCTACTTTGCATAAGAAAGATTACTTGCATATCCTGCATCCTTGAGAGTCCGCAGGTGGGGGAACTTTGAAGAGAAATCTTTATTCAGGAAAGAAGAGGAAGGGGGGTAAAGGAGGGGGAAGTAAGAACACCAATATGCATTAAATTGATCATTGGAAATATCATGCTTGACAGCAATTAAATTTGGCTAGATGGAAACGATCTAGTTTGACAGGCTAAGAATCCAGGGCTGATTCCGCACTAATTTTGCTCTGTGCTGGCTTCCGTTTCTCTCCGGAGGAAGCTAGCAATTTCACACTAGTTGCTCCATGCTGCCATTTTGCATGGGGAAAACCTGCGATTTGCTGCGCTGCAGCATAAACCTGTTTTCTCAGGTTACACTGAGGCACAGCAAATCATGGATTTTCCCTGCACAAAATGGCGGTGTGGAGCAACTGGTGCGAAATCACTAGCTTGCTCCGAAGAGAAACGGAAGCCTGGAACAGAGCAAAGTTAGTGTGGAATCAGCCCAAATGTTCTACCAACAGCCTACAGGTGGCCTGCCAGCCTCAGTGATTCCAGCTGAAGGCTGGGCTGCTGCAAGCACTAACCCCAGGGTCTAAAAGTTGCAAACTAAAATTTCAGAACAAGTGACCCCAGCCACGACGCCTGTGAGGTAAGTTAGGCTGGGAGAGAAGAGCTGGCCCAAGGTCACCCATAAACCGCACATCTCTATTATCCAATCTCCTCGGGGAAGTAACTGTGGGTCCAGCTCTACCACCTCTTATCAAGCCAGCTAATCCTGTTGAAACCAAACACATGTGAAAAGGGTGTGCATGAATAGAGCTGCTCTGGCAGAACTGTGAACAAAGAAAGCTGTTGTGGAATTAGAGCTGGATTGAGCCTCAGTCTTCTGCTAAGCCTATGCCAGGGGTGGCCAACGGTAGCTCTCTAGATGTTTTTTGCCTACAACTCCCATCAGCCCCAGCCAGCATGGCTGATGGCTGGGGCTGATGGGAGTTGTAGGCAAAAAACATCTGGAGAGCTACCGTGGGCCACCCCTGGCCTATGCTATTTCAATTTCTATAGTGATTAGCTTCTATAGTTGAAACTTTGAATCTGTTTTCCAGGAGGCTTTAGGACACTTTAGGTGATGTAACCTTCCTGGTACAGATAACTGTTCAGGTCTTTCGTCTCAGATGACTTTTGCCTTTTTGGAATGTTTACATACTATCACAGGGGTGGCCAAACGTACCTAAGAGCTGCACAGAATAAAAATCAGACGTTTGAAAGCCACAAAACATGAACGTCAGAGGTAGGTAGATAGGAAGGAAGGAAGGAAGGAAGGAAGGAAGGAAGGAAGGAAGGAAGGAAGGAAGGAAGGAAGGAAGGAAGGAAGGAAGGAAGGAAGGAAGGAAGGAAGGAGGATAGATGGGTGAGGGGGAGGGAGGAAGGGAGAAGTGGAAAGAAAGCAACTTTAACTTTAAATGCATTTTCCAAGCCACTGGTTGGCTTGGCTTGGCAAAGTGATTTAAAGAGAGAAATGCCTACTCAAAGCCAGCTGATGCGGGGGGGGGGGGGCTTTAAGAGTCACACAATACATGTGAAAGAGCCATATGTGGCTCCTGAGATGCAGTTTGCCCCCCCCCCCGTACTATCGAATTCTAAATAGAGTATCAGAACCTAGCTTCCTGGGAGTCATGCATCCTAGTGCTCCCTGTGTTTCCTTGTGTTTTTTTACGTTTTTTTTTTAAAATAAATTTTTATTGGGTTTTGCAACATTGCACAGGCATAATAGAAATAACCCAATCGAAAACAAGATAACATAAGCTTAAACAAAAGATAAACGGCGCAGTGCAAACTAGAACAAGTTATAGTTCAAGAATAAAATTGCATAAGGATGGCATGGTTTCAGAATAGGGTTTCACCTCGTTATTGCAAAGACGTTATAGCAGTCCTGCTCAATCACTGGCAAAGCACTAAAATATGATACAATATATACAAAAATAGGAGTGGTGGTTTACAAGTCAAAAACAATCAGGCACCCGCCTGTAGGCAATATGAAATATGAAATGATGCAGTCATGCAGTTCTCTGTTCAGCCCCAAGTCTTGTCATATGAACACCCCAGGTTTTTATTCACTCCGTTTCGATTCTGTAGAATCTTCTACAGTGATATGGGCTTATGATAAGTGCCACCGGACGTCACTTATGGTTTTATAATTATTTCACAATGTATGTAAATCATGTCTGGTATTTATTTATTACGTTCGACTTATATCCCGCCCTCTCCGCAAGCGGATTCAGGGCGGCTCACAACATCATGTCAATACAATTAAACCAATAAAACACGTAAAACCATAATTTAGATATTTCAATTTTTAAAAACCATTCTATGGTGCTGCATCAGTACAATATAGGCGGCATTGAATTTCCGAACAGCGACCACCAGCATTCTATGTGATGTCCGGTGGCAGCCCTCTTTCAGTTAAGCATCGAAGGCCAGCTTAAACAATTCAGTCTTACAGGCCCTGCGGAACGCAGACAGATCCCGCAGGGCCCTTATGGCTTCCGGAAGGGTGTTCCAAAGTTCTGGTGCTGCCACTGAAAAAGCCCTAGATCTTGTCACACGTAACCTGGCTTCTTTTGGTCCGGGGGCGGACAGTAAGTTTTTTGCCCCTGATCGCAGTGCTCTCTGGGGAATATATGGAGAAAGGCGGTCCCGAAGATAGGCAGGTCTCTGACCATAAAGGGCTTTAAAGGTCAATACCGACACCTTGAAGCGAACTCGGAACACAACAGGTAGCCAGTGCAGCTCTTTCAGCACTGGCTGAATGTGCTCCCATCACGGCAACCTCATTAACAGCCGTGCCGCAGCATTCTGCACTAGCTGTAGTCTCCAGGGTAGCGTCAAGGGTAGCCCCATGTAGAGAGCATTACAGTGATCTATTCTTGAGGTGACCGTAGCATGGATTACCATCGCTAAATCGTTGTGCTCCAGGAAAGGAGCCAGCTGCCGCACCCGCCGAAGATGAAAAAAGGCAGATCTAACAGTGGCTGCTACCTGGGCCTCCATTGTAAGGGAGGACTCAAGGAGCACGCCTAAGCTCTTGACCTTAGGGGCCGGTATTAATGGCACCCCATCAAGAGTCAGTAGTTGGATCTCTCCCCTTGGACCACCCCGACTCAGATAGAGAATCTCCGTCTTCGTCAGATTCAGCCGACTCAGTCCGAGCCAAGATGCCACGGCTTGTAGAGCCACGTCTAGATTTTCCGGGGTACAGTCGGACTGGCCACCCATCAATAGATAGAGCTGGGTGTCATCCGCATATTGATGACAACCCAGTCCGTACCTCCTGACAATCTGGGCAAGGGGGCGCATGTAGATATTAAATAGCATCGGGGATAGGACCGCTCCCTGTGGCACCCCACAGCTAAGAGAGTGCCTCTGGGATGCTTCCTCCCCTATCACCACCCTTTGTCCCCGATCTTGGAGAAAAGAGGTAGAAACAGATCAACCGAAAAATTGGCTGGAGCAGCAGAGTCTTACCCAGCACTGAAAATATTCAGTAAGAATGTCAGTAACATGAGGGAAGGGCATTCCATGACCATGGACTAACACTGAAAAGGTCCTATCCTTCATGACCACTTGCCTTTCCTCTGAAGGCAGGAAAAGAGCTAACTGGACTAGATAAGAGATAACTGGACTAGTCTCAGGCTATATAGGGTTTTGTAGGTCAAAACCAACCCCATACATTGACTTGGAAACCGACAGACAAACGTTGAAGAATTTTAAGCACACTGTGTATAGTTTCTGGACGATCTTTGATGATAATAGTATATAAAATGAGTTACAGTAAACTCACTTGGTTGTGATAGGAGTGTGGATCACAATGGCTACATCCTCCATTTTGAGGTACAGCCACAGCTGCTGAACCAGACGACTCTGGCTAAAGGTGCGTTGTGCAAAAGGTGACATTTCAGCATCCAACTGTAGATTCAAATCTAACGGCATGCATACCTCCAACAAGCTGCAAACCTGCTACAATGAAAAGAAACACTAATGAGAAACTGGTGGTCTGGAATTTACCAGTATCTATATTTGCAGTGCGGCTTTCTTGGGACTTTCCATTTTCTTTAGAAGCACTGGATAGATTAATGCACCCTAGCTGTCAAGACAGTGCCTTCACATTAACTGTTGTCCTGAATGGGTCACAATAGGCTTCCCAATTCTCAGGTCCCAGCGGGGGATCCCCCATTTTCACAGGCTTCCCCCACCCCACCCTCACAGTCACCATGTAGTTTTAGAGCTCCTGCAGGTTTAGAAACCTGCAAACAGGTCTGTTTTTAAAATGTGTGCCTTTAAGGCTGAGCAGGAAGCAGGAAACAGAAAGGACTTCATGGGAAAGGGTCAGTAACAGTTTCGTAGGAGAACAGCCCCTCCCTTTGTTTTGCTTTTAGTTTTCAGAGCAAGTAAAGTTCTGCAGGAACAAGACCCAGTAAGTATTTGTGTGTGAGAGAGAGGGAGGGGGCAGGGGATTCCCTAGTTTGGAGGCCCTCCCTCCGCTTTAGAAAGCGTGGTGGGGGGGAGGGAAATGTCTACTGGGCACTCTATTATTCCCTATGGAGAAGGATTCCCATAGGGAATAATGGGGAATTGATCCATGGGTATTGAGGGCTCGGGGGGGGGGCTATTTTTTTTTTAGGTAGAGGCACCAAATTTTTAATATAGCATCTAGTGCCTCTCCCCAAAATACCCCCCATGTTTCAAAACAATTGGACCAGGGAGTCCAATTCTATGAGCCCCAAAAGATGGTGCCCATGTCCTTAATTATTTCCTATGGAAGAAAGGCATTTAAAAAGGTGTGCTGTCCCTTTAAATGTGAGAGTCCAATTATGCTTGTCACACCCTTGTTCCTGGCTCCACCCCCAATGCCTCCTGGCTCCGCCCCCAAAGTCCCCAGATATTTCTTGAATTGGACTTGGCAACCCTAAGTCACAATATTCTGAACTTATATGCATTGGAACTACTCACAAGCGTCACAAACTTAATGGTGCCATTTGCACTTCAGGGCCTTTGGGCCCCACTGTCCCCAAACGGCCAACTAAAGGTGACATTTCACCCATCTGACCAAAGGATCTCTAAGCCATGAAAGTTGGTGCCAGAGTCATTCTGACCCTAAGGTTATATAAACTTCTTTGCTGCTTTGACTACATCAGATTTAGGGACCTACCTTTCATTCTGGAATTTGTCACCAGGGACAAGCTGGAATTCTTCAGCTGAGAATGTCAGTTAGGAGTGACAGTTAAGGGAAGGCAGGCGAAGGGACTGAGAGAGGATCAGGAAGGAGCCGGAGTTAGGGAAGTGCAGAACTTAGCCCATCCCTAACAAATCTGAGGGAAATAGCTGCTAAAAGATGGGCGTGATCCCTAACTTGTGGATAAGGAAGGAAACTGGAACTTCTTTGAATGTTTCTGCCTTCACCAGCTTAAATGTCTGTGAAGATTATGCTTGTGTATTTAAGCAGAGACTGCCAAGAAATCTCTCTCCTCAAGTTTTTAAAGACCTTTCTGAATAACAGACAGTTACTGGTGTTTATTTGTAAAAAAAAAAAAAAAAAAAGTGACTACATTCCTGTTGTCTGTTTACCTCATAACTCCTAGGCTTAAGAACATAAGAGAAGCCATGTTGGATCAGGCCAATGGCCCATCCAGTCCAACACTCTGTGTCACACAGTGGCAAAATTTTTTATATATACACACACACACAGTGGCTAATAGCCACTGATGGACCTCTGCTCCATATTTTTATCTAAACCCCTCTTGAAGGTGGCTATGCTTGTGGCCGCCACCACCTCCTGTGGCAGTGAATTCCACATGTTAATCACCCTTTGGGTGAAGAAGTACTTCCTTTTATCCGTTTTAACCTGTCTGCTCAGCAATTTCATCGAATGCCCACGAGTTCTTGTATTGTGAGAAAGGAAGAAAAGTACTCCTTTCTCTACTTTCTCCATACCATGCATTATCTTGATTCCAACCAGACCTTTCCCCCTCAATGAAATATAATTGTTTTGTGATTTTTGAACTACCAACGGCCTCTCATGTGCCATTATCAGATCAAGATGAAAGGAAGGATATTAGCCTCCCCTCTCAGTTCCCTAGGTTTGGTCAGCATACATTCAAACAGGGCCTTTTGGGGGGGGGGGGGGGGGGTAGAAGAATCCAAGCAGGAACTCAGTTGGATATTAGGCCACATCCTGTGTCTGTGAGGCAAAAAAAGATTATGCCAAGAAATCTCTCTCCTCAATAACAGACAGTTTACTTGTTTGTGGCAAATTATTTGCCGTTTATTTTTTTAAAAGCTACTTCATTTTGATGTCTGTTCACCTCCTAAGTCCTACACCTGATTCCAACCTGACCTTTCCTCCTCAAAGTGAAATAAAACCATTTTGTTATTTTTGAACTACCATCAGCTTCTCATGTGGCATTCGCAAAGCAGAACATTGGAACTGGAGTTTGGCCTTAGGGCCAGCGGAGAGTTGGCTGAGCTTGAGACCCTAAAACAATAGCCACCTGGATTCAGGAAGGAGGCCCATCAGGGATCGTTAGGCCAGCTATTAACCGATAGTTGTGTGTAATGGGATTATGTTAATGGGATTCAGGAAGGAGGCCCATCAGGGATCATTAGGCCAGCTATTAACCTATAGTTGTGTGTAATGGGATTATGTTAATGGGATTCAGGAAGGAGGCCCATCAGGGATCGTTAGGCCAGCTATTAACCTATAGTTGTGTGTAAAGGGATTATGTTAATGGGATTCAGGAAGGAGGCCCATCAGGGATCGTTAGGCCAGCTATTAACCTATAATGTGTAATGGGATGATGGTAATGGGCTTTTGGGTGGGGAGGTTTGCATGCATATAAGCAGGGCCGTTGGTCCTGCCACACAGTTCTGTTCCTATCTCACGATGCTGAATCACTGAATAAAGAGCTGAACTCACTGTCTCTTGGGCATCCTCATGCTTTGAACTCAGTACAATATAAAAAGAAAGATTTTTTTTTTTCAGTTTCCTAGGCTGGGTTCAGCATCCAACAATATGCATTCAAGCAACTGGGTGGGGCAACCAGAGAAAAACAAAGAAGAAAAGGGGGCTACTCAGCCAAAAAGAAGAGAAAGAGAAATCCTGTGAGGGAGGGCAAAATCCTCAGTATCCGTTTGGAACCATCTCCTTTGCTTGAGGGTAACACATCTCTCTCTTGGTCCCAATGGCAGCTGGCAAAGCAATATGGAAACGTTTACACTATATGGGCAGGCAGCTTGCCTGTGGTTGTGATATCTGGATTCGAAGCAGTGAAAGAAGCTGCAATCAACCATTCGGCAGATTTTGATGAACGACCAGTGACTCCTTTCTTCGAAGCCATAGCAAAAGAAAAAGGTGAGTTCATGAGAAGAGGTAAAGGGTTTTCATTGTTTTCTCTCCAAAGAAATCCAAGAGGAGTGTCGTGCAAAACAAAAACAGTCTGGTGTGAGTCTGAGAGCCAGTTTGCTAGTGGTTAAGTGTGTGGACTCTTATCTGGGAAACTGGGTTTTGATTCCCCACTCCTCCAGTTGCACCTGGTAGGGTAGGGCCCTTGATATGTTGAAAAACTAGCTGGAAAAGAGTTTGACAGTGATGGATGGTACGTTGCCGGTTTCTAAAGCCTGCCTGCTTGGGGCGGATAATGTAGTGGGAAGCCTCCCAATCCTCCAACTGAGAGCCAGTTTGGTGTAGTGGTGAAGTGCGCCGACTCTTATCTGGGAGAACCGGGTTTGATTCCCCACTCCTCCACTTGCACCTGCTGGAACGACCTTGGGTCAGCCGTAGCTCTGACAGAGGTTGTCCTTGAAAGGGCAGCCGCTGTGAGAGCTCTCTCAGCCCCACCCACCTCACAGGGTGTCTGTTGTGGGGGGAGAAGATATAGGGGATTGGAAGCCACTCTGAGTCTCTGATTCAGAGACAAGGACGGGATATAAATCTGCAATTCTTGTTAAACCAAACAGCTGATGGGGAGCTCCTCACCGCTCAGCTGTAAGTTGTGAAGAGCCAGGAGGCACAACGAATTGCACCAAAATTTGCAGAAGCTCATCATGGTTTTTCAGTCCACAAACTTCAGTTGGAAAGCCATTAACCAACCAGAATTCAGGATGAACTTTAGTTCATCAGCCACTTTGTTCCCATCCCTGTGCCGAGGAGTGCAAGGGCATTTTATTTGGTACGAGCAAATTGCCTAGCAACCTAAGAAGAAGATATTGGATTTATATCCCACCCTCCACTCTGAATCTCAGAATGGCTCACAATCTCCTTTATCCTCCTCCCCCCACAACAGACACCCCGTGAGGTGGGTGGGGCTGAGAGGGCTCTCACAGCGGCTGCCCTTTCAAGGACAACCTCTGTCAGAGCTACGGCTGACCCAAGGTCATTCCAGCAGGTGCAAGTGGAGGAGTGGGGGATCAAACCCGGTTCTCCCAGATAAGAGTCGGCGCACTTCACCACTACACCAAACTGGCTTGGGGGGTATTTTGGGGAGAGGTACTGGATGCTATGCTGCAAATCTGGTGCCTCAGCCTCAAAAAACACACCCCCCCCCGAGCCCCAGATACCCGCAGATCAATTTTCCATTATTTCCTATGAGAATAAGTCTCCATAGG
This sequence comes from Heteronotia binoei, assembly GCF_032191835.1. Taxonomy (NCBI): domain Eukaryota; kingdom Metazoa; phylum Chordata; class Lepidosauria; order Squamata; family Gekkonidae; genus Heteronotia; species Heteronotia binoei. Next base: position 137,415,927 of record NC_083228.1, on the reverse strand, counting down.
GAATAATGGAGTTCCCTCCCCTCCCGCCATTTTCTCTCTCTCTCTCACACACATGCTTAACTGTCTCTGGTGCAAGTGGGCAGCCGTGTTGGTCTGAGGCAGTAGAACAAAGCAGGGGTCTCTGGTAGGGTTGCCAATCCCCAGGTGGGAGCAGGGGATCCCCCAGTTTGGAGGCCCTCCCCCCGCTTCAGGGTCGTCAGAAAGCGGGGGGAGGGGAGGGAAATATCTGCTGGGAACTCTATTATTTCCTATGGAGATTTATTCCCATAGAAAATCATGGATAATTGATCCATGGGTATCTGGGGCTCTGGGAGGGCTGTTTTTTGGGGTAGAGGCACCAAATTTTCAGTATAGCATCTAGTGCCTCTCCCCAAAATTCCCTCCAAGTTTCAAAAAAAATGGACCAGGGGGTCCAATTCTATGAGCCCCAAAAGAAGGTGCCCCTATCCTTCATTATTTCCTATGGAAGGAAGGAATTGAAAAGGTGTGCAGTCCCTTTAAATGTGATGGCCAGAACTCCCTTTGGAGTTCAATTATGCTTGTCACAGCCTTGATCTTGGCTCCACCCCTAATGTCACCTGGCTCCACCCCCGAAGTCCCCAGATATTTCTTGAATTGGACTTGGCAACCCTAGTCTCTGGTGCCTCCACAACGAGGTCTGGAAAGTACAGGGGCTACGCTGCTCTCTTTTACACACACACACACACACACACACACTTGTCTGAAAGGAAAGCAAAACAAACAGAGGGGCTGCACTCTCACGAGGTCTGCTGTTGCTTCCCCATGAAGTACTTCCTGCTCCAATTTAAAGGCGCACACACATTTTAAAACTGGACCTGTTTGCAGGTCCTGCCCAAGATCTAGAGGTACAGGATGGCTGGGGGGAGGAGCTCCCCCCACCGGCCAGCTGGCTGGGGTCGGGGGGGGGGGGGAGCCTGAAAAACTGAGGAATCCCCCGCTGGGACCTGGGGATTGGGAAGCCTAAATAGAAACCCAGTGCCTGAACTGAGAGTTCTTACTTCTGTTCCATGTACATAAACACTAAAACAGATTAAAGTTCCATTACCATGTGGGTAAAGGGTAGAGGAGGAATCATGAGAGGAAAACAGAGGCTAGAGGGCCATCTGACAGAAATGCTCATTCTGTGAATTAGGCAGATCATGAAAGGGAGGGCAGGAAGGGCTGCATCACTGCTTAGTTCTCCTAGCCCTTACTTACACACCCAGGGAAATGCTGATTGACACTTTGGGGTCACTCAGCAATTTTTTCTCCTGCCCAGCTTGGAAAGGAATCCTGGAGGTCTTTGCCATCTTCTGTGTATCTGTGTGTGGAAGTCTGTGTGTGTGCGTGTGTGGGGAGGTATTTGTGAAGTTCCTGCACTGTGCAGGGAATTAGACTAGATGATCATGGAAATCCCTTCCAACTCTAATTCTATGAAATATTAACGCCCCTTTCTGTTCGCAATATTAATCAGTCAATCTTCTTCTTTACCTTCCTCCCCCACAACAGACACCCTGTGAGGTGGATGAAGATATTGGATTTATATCCCGCCCTCCACTCCGAAGAGTCTCAGGATGGCTCACAATCTCCTTTACGTTCCTTCCCCACAACAGACACCCTGTGAGGTAGATGAAGATATTGGATTTATATCCTGCCCTCCACTCCGAAGAGTCTCAGAATGGCTCACAATCTTCTTTACCTTCCTTCCCCACAACAGACACCCTGTGATGTGGGTGGGGATGGAGAGGGCTCACACAGCAACTGCTCTTTCAAGGACAACCTCTGCCAGAGCTATGGCTGACCGAAGGCCATTCCAGCAGGTGCAAGTGGAGGAGTGGGGCATCAAACCCGGTTCTCCCAGATAAGAGTCCGCACATTTAACCACTACACCAAACTAGCTCTCCAAGGAGATTGTGAGCCGCTCTGAGACTCTTCAGAGTGGAGGGTGGGATATAAATCCAATATCTTCATCTACCTCACAGGGTGTCTGTTGTGGGGGAGGAAGGGAAAGGAGATTGTGAGCTGCTCTGAGACTCTTTGGAGTGGAGGGTGGGATATAAATCCAATATCTTCATCTACCTCACAGGGTTTCTGTTGTGGGGGAGGAAGGTAAAGGGGATTGTAAGCCGCTCTGAGACTCTTCGGAGTGGAGGGTGGGATATAAATCCAATATCTTCATCTACCTCACAGGGTGTCTGTTGTGGGGAAGGAAGGTAAAGGAGATTGTGAGCTGCTCTGAGACTCTTCGGAGTGGAGGGCGGGATAGAAATCCAATCAGTGGCGTAAAGAGGGGGGGCGGGGAGGGCGGGCCGCCCCGGGTCTCGGGGGCCCCTGCAGGTCTGGGGGGCCCCTCTCAGAGCCCCGGCCGCTCGGGCACCGTCAGGCACTGGCTCCCGCTTCCCTCCCCGCGGCGAGACCCTGGGCGGGCGGGCAGGCGCAGGCCGCCGGTGGGAGCCCCCGACGCAGAGTCCGCGAAGCGCCGCTCGCCGCCAGGGGCAGAGCGCGGCGTCCCCGAGGCGCCCTCGAGCCGCTGCAGCTCCTTCCTCTCCCTCCTTCCCGGCCAGTGGCTCCGCGGCGCGATGGGCAGAGGGACGGTGGCGGTGCAGAGGCTGCCGCTGCTGCTGCTCTTGAGCCCTGGCCTCTCGGGCACCGTCAGGCACTGGCTCCCGCTTCCCTCCCCGCAGCTAGACCCTGGGCGGGCGGGCGCAGGCTGCCGGTGGGAGCCCCCCCGACGCAGAGTCCGCGAAGCGCCGCTCGCCGCCAGGGGCAGAGCGCAGCGTCCCCGAGGCGCCCTCGAGCCGCCGCAGCTCCTTCCTCTCCCCCTCCTTCCCGGCCGGTGGCTCCGCGGCGCGATGGGCAGAGGGACGGTGCAGAGGCTGCCGCTGCTGCTGCTCTTGGGGCTGCTGCACTGGGGGCCCGGCGGCAGGGAGGGCAGGAAAAGCTGGAGGCGGCGGGGGCAGCAGCAGGCGGGCAGCGGCCCGCCAGCGGAGCGAGGCGGCAGGGCTGCCGGTGGAGAGCTTCCCGCTGGACTTTACCGCCGTTGAGGGCAACATGGACAGTTTCATGGCTCAGATCAAAAGTCTGGCCCAGTCGCTGTATCCTTGCTCGGCGCAAAAATTCTAACATAATTATGTATATAAATTTGCTTCTTTCATTTACCCTGTCTCCACTCAGAGGTTGTACTCCAGTGTCACAAGCCTCAGAAAGGTAATACAAAGCTAATGAGAAATACAGATACTCCTCCTAGCCATGCAGGTGTTTCTGTTCCTGTGCTTCTCAAAACCCTCCCCCTTTTTCTACTCCCTGATCCCACAGGTACATCTGCACCATCTCTCTGTTGCCTTTTTCCTTCTATATATGGCAGAATACTTCCCCCCCTTGTCCTATCTCGGCTTCTCTTTGCTGAGTTCATAGGGTACAATGGAAAATTGATCTGTGGAGAAGGCATTTCTCTCTTTAAATCGCTTCTCCAAGCCAAGTCAGCTGGCAGATTGGAGAATGCATTTAAAGTTAAAGTTGCTTTCTTCCCACCTCTCCTTCCCCATCTTCCTCGGGAGGTGGTGGGCTCTCCTTCCTTGGAGGTTTTTAAACAGAGTCTAGATGGCCATCTGACAGCAATGAAGATCCTGTGAATTTAGGGGGTGGTGTTTGTGAGTTTCCTGCATTGTGCAGGGGGTTGGACTAGATGACCCTAGAGGTCCCTTCCAACTCTAGGATTCTGTGATTCCTTCCTTCCTTCCCCTGATGCGCATGTCTTGCAACTCTCAAACATCGGATGTTTACTTTATGTGGCTCTTTCATTAAGTGAGTTTGGCTCTCCCCACGCCCAATGGCCTCCGTGCCGCCACAGCCCCGGGGGCTGGGGGTGGAGGGGTCCCCTGCCTGCTGTGTTGATCTGCTCCTCTGTCCAGTGCACTTTGATCTCAGCTAAGGAGCTGTGTTGTGTCCTCACAGCAACCCTTTGAGGTAGGTCAGGCTGATGGAGACTGGCCCCAAATTGCTTTGGAGTAGAGGGGACTGCTCCACTGTGCCACAGCCTGTTGGGGAGTGCAGTTTGAGTTCAAGGACCTGGGGGTTACCAGTAGCACAGGGGTGGCCAAACTGCTGCTCGGGAGCCACATGTGCCTCTTTCACACATATCGTGTGGCTCTCAAAACTTTCTTGAGTTACTCCTGAAGGTTTTGGATCTAAAATTGGTTGTGAATGGACATGTCTGTCACTCGAGGTTGCAAATTCCCCATGAGAACGCAGTTTCTAACACAGAGCTTTTGTTTTTGTGGCCAGTCCAGGTTTCTTGAAATCCCCACTGCCCTGTAGCTGGCTTGGAGAAGGCATTTGTCTCTTTAAATCACTTTGCCAAGCTAGCTGGTGACTTGGAGAGTGCATTTAAAGTTAAAGTATATTTCTTTCCACTTCTCCCTCCCTCCCCATCCATTTCCTTCCTCCCTCCCATTGTAGTGGTTAAGTGTGCAGACTCTTATCTGGGAGAACCAGGTTTGATTCCTCACGCCTCCACTTGCATCTGCTGGAATGGCCTTGGGTCAGCCACAGCTCTCGTAGCAATTGTCCTTGAAAGGGCAGCTTCTGGGAGAGCTCTCTCAGTGCCACCTATCTCACAGGGTGTTTGTTGTGGGGGAGGAAGATAAAGGAGATTGTGAGCCATTCTGAGACTCAGAGTGGAGGGCAGAATATAAATCATCTGTCTGTCTGTCTTCCTTCCTTCCTTGTGGCTTTCAAACATCTGACATTTATTCT